>NC_046658.1:181632072-181651281 GCF_010883055.1 Belonocnema kinseyi
TATTGATAGCTGATATCGAATCAAATTTGTTAAAAATTTCTTAATAGCAATAATAATTATCAAATTTTATCCAAATATACATAAAATTTTAGGCATTAGGTATTCACATATGATAACTTTGTAAGAAACAAGACTGTATGTCTTGTTTTGACCTAAAATACATTTTTTTAAATTTCAAGAAATTTTGGGCTTTCTTTTCAATTTCACCTGAAGAGATGGTATAAATATAACTGAAAAAATTAAATAAAAGTTAAACTTAAAAAATGTCATTTTTACTCATTGAAAAAATATCCTAAAATAAACCAAAGTTATATATTTGTCCATTTTTATTTGTGATGAGCGTTTGACACCAAAAACGACATAAAAATTATGCCAAATTTCGTGCCCATACTAAATAAAAACAAAGTTCAATTAAAAACTTTTGGCCCCACTGCAATATCGTGATTTGGTATTTTTGAAATAAATAAATAAAATATTATTCTAAATGATAAAAATATCATCTGAATATTTTTTTCGCGAATTTACTAATTTCAAACATTTAATAATTTGGGGAATTTGAATTTTTTTAACAATTTATTTTATACTTTCTGTGTATTTCAAGTTCGGTAATAAACATGTTCTGTATTTGTAATAATTGCAGTAAGTGAACCTTTCAAAAATTTTAATTTTTTGAAAATTTTCTATGCTGTAACTTATTTTCTCGGTATTTTTCAACATTCAGCATTTTCCTTTTTAGCAAAATTATTTCCTCCCCTTTGGAAATTTTAGTTTAATAATCAAAGAAGAACCAATTAATTTAAAACCTTGTTGTAATTAATAAATTTCCATTTTAAGTTTGCTGACCAGTTTTTATTTCAATTTTATATTTAATAATCTCTAGTTCTGGCTGATCGAGTTGATAGAATCAGGTTCCAAGAGGCAAGTGAAATCAGTGGAAAAAGTCGTTATAGTTCAGACAATCAGTCTTTATTCCATGCCTGAAAGAGTCCAGAAGAAAAAATTAAAATCCAACTAACTTTACTACCGATTCTGTTTTTAACCTTATTTTCTATAAACTAAACATACAAAAAATATGAAAAAATGATTAAATATTACTTTGAATAATTAAAGGAAGGTTTTCAAAATATTTTCCTCTGAATATATTTGAAGGGTGGCAAAGAAAAAGCGAATAAACCCACATTATGTCTCAATCTTTTCTGAATTAGTTAATTTTTTTTCATCAAAATTTATTTTACTCTGCTCAGAAACTGATTATACAATGTTTAATTAAACTGAAAAATTCCTTTTAATTGTAGTTCAAAGTAGGTAAAACATGCTTTCCAGCCTGTCTCTAAATTGATTTTTAGAATATAATTTTCAATCAATTTCTATGCTTTTATTTAGCATAAAAGCTTACTAAATTCTGTATTAATTTCACAGAACAGATTTTTTACAAGGCATTTTACATACTATTTTTGTATTTTATAACAAAAATGGGAAAAAATTGTTTTTGACTTTTGAAGAATACCGTTTTTTCAAAAACACTGTTATATTGATTCCAAGATAACTAAACGGAGTGACAAAACTATTTGAAAAAAATTTTCAGTAGCGTCGCGGATGTTTAAATATTCAATAAATTTGTTGTAAAGAAATATGTGAAGAAATGTAGTTTCGTGCAAAAGAGTTGCGATTCATCACTAGATTTGCAAATTCCCGCACAACTTCTAGAAAAAATAGTTTATAAAATTAAATTTATAAAAGTTATTAAATAAATTTTCTAAAAAGAAATTTGATGAATCATTATCCCAAATTACACCAAACTATCATAATTAGCCATATAAAAACAATTGATGATTTTTTAAACAAACCAGATTAACAAATGCACTTATTTATCGACATACAGTCTTGTTTCTTACAAAGTTATCAAATGTGAATACCTAATGCCTATACTTTTATGTATATTTGGATAAAATTTGATAATTATTATTGCTATTAAGAAATTTTTAACAAATTTGATTCGATATCAGCTATCAGTAAATAATAATGTATGAGTGCTTAAACAAACCAAATAGACAAATGCATTATTCAGATATTTTTCATACTTTGAATTTTATTTTGGAAATGTAATAAACTGTTAAGTACTAATTTTTAAACTTTTTTTAGACGACTCGACCAGGATTAAATATATGAGACAAAATAAATTCTTTAATAAGACTTGTAATAACAATTAAAATAATAATTGATTATTATCCTTACAACGTTGTTAATAGCAGCGAAAATAATCTATCGCTTTCCAAGTGTTTAAAAAAAAATTTAATAATCATTTGAAGCTGATTGTTTTAAAATGACAAAGTTTCAATCTCGGGAAAAAGCTAGCTAATACCTTTTAAATACATTTTATTTACACAATCATTAGTTGTTATCTATTAAAAGCCAGAAGTTTTGACTTAATATTTCGCTATTAACCCCACGGTGAAAAGTCGAATTTTTCGTTTATAAGTATATAACATGATTTAAATTGGCTTAAAAAAATGTTATTAACAATAACGATTGTGGATTACCAACACATGTCCTTAAAAGTTTATACATGAATTATTTATATTTTATTATAAGAGCCCATTATAATAGTTTTATCATAATAGCCCAATAGTTAATTTTTAAATTAAACTAGTTCAAACAATAATTCATTCTTCTAAATGACTAATTATAAGAACCGGGTACCATTTCTGCATAATTTCTGGTCGATTTTGTAGAAAAAGTTTTATTTATTACGTTATAAATACCTAATGTGGAAAACTATTTAGAAATAAAAAATTATTTAATAGCATTTATTAACTCTATATAAAAATAGTTTTTGTCTATAATTTGTTTGGATTTAGAGTGAATATAATAAAGAATCGCAGCCAATTCTCATGAAACTTTTTTCCTGTACTTATTTGTTTATAACAAATTTGATGTTTTTTCAAACATCTGGTTTGCTGCCGGCTTTTTTCCATAATTGCTTCAATCATTCTAAAAATATTAAAATGAATCCATATACTATTCAAAAAGCTTGTTAACAAGAATAATTTGTTAAAACAATATATTTTAATTTTTAATAATATTCTCCTTGAAATTTTTAACCTTTTCTCCACTTTTGGTTGGTATTTAGGTAATAATTAATTAAATTCAACAAACTTAACTATTTAAACAAATTATTATTGTTTATAACTATATCCTGCCCTATTATTAATGATAGAGAGTGCGCTTTTTCTTAAATTTTTTACTTTTTGCCATCGTTTCACTTCGTGAGGTAAACATTACTGCATGTTAAAAAATGTAACTATTTAAATACTTGCTGAATGTTTATAACTATCTTCTCTTATAATAATGCAAGACCGTTACATTTTTTCTGAAATTTTCAGTATTGCTTTGACTTTTTATTTAAGAACAATCAATACACGAACATCAACAAGAATAATTTTTGAAATAGTATTGTAATTTTTGAAAATAAATATTTTCTACCATTTTTGCAATGTTAGAAAAATCAGTTTAAACAAAAAGGCTATTTTACAATAGAGATCAAAACAAAGTTTTATTTGATCAAAACTAACAAACCAGAGCAAACTTGAGATTTTAGAAAAAACTGCAATTTTTTAGCAATTATTTAAGATAAGATAAGCAATAATAAATAGTTTAAACAATAATGTTTATTAGCTTGCATTCATTATCACATATCTAAGTGAAAAGTTGAAAAAGGTTATAAATTTAAAGAAAACATGCAACAATCTAGCATTAATATATAAGAAAATAGTTATAAACAATAATAATTTGTTTAAACATTCATGGTCTTGAATTTAAATTAATTTTTACCTGACTCTAATTAAAAAGTCGACAAATAGTCGCAAATTGGAGAAAAACTGCAACTTCGCAGCATTAAACTAAGGAAATATTATTATAAGTAATAATAACTTGTTTATGCAATGATTTCTGTCAAGTATAATTGATCGCTCTAAACTCCAAGCATAAAATCCAATTTTTCACTTATATGGTTTTTTTTAGAAATCAGTCATTTGAAGTCACTTGAATTATCCTACAGTCTCTAGAAATATCCTAAAATATCTAAAGTCAATCATATTCACAGAGTCATATGAGTTACGCTGAAGTCATCTAAAATCTCTTGGAATATCTAAAGTTATTTGAATTCACCAGAAATCACGTAAAGTCATTTAATTTTACTTTAAAACTCCTGAAATATCGAAACTCATCTGAATTCACACGAAGTCACATAAATTCACATGAAGTCATGTGAATTCACCTGAAGTCAATTGAAATCGCCTAAATTCGCTTAAAATCACTTCAATTCTCCTAAAGTCCTTTTAAATCTCCTGAAATATCTGAAGTCATTTGTATTCACATGCAGTTCCGTGAATTCACCTGAAGTCATCTGAATTCGAATGAAGTCACATGAATTTACATGAAGTTACGTGATGTCAATTGGAATCATATGAATTCCTTTAAATTAATTTAAAGTTACTTGAATGTTTCTGAAGTCACTTGAAATGTCCGAAAATACCTGAACACATTTGAAACCTCCTGATTTATCTGACAGCATTCGTATTTACAAGAAGTCACCTTAAATCTCCTGAAGCATCTGAGGTCATTTGAATTCACATGAAGTCGAATGAAGTCATTTGAAATTACCTGAATTCATTTGAAATTCCTTTAATTCTCCTAAAGTCACTTCAAATCTTCTGAAATATCTAAAGTCATTTTATTTCACATAAAGTCACGTAAAGTAACACGAAGTCACTTGAAGTCACTAAAAATCTCCTGAAGTCACTTGAAATCTCCTGAATTCATCGAAATGTTGTGAAATCACTGAAATATCCTGAAGTATCTAGAAACTTCCTTCATTTGTAGAAAAAAAATACTAATAATTTTCTGCCCTTAATTTTTGGAAAATTGGAATTTAATTAATAAAATCTAAATCTTACCTCGGTACTACATATATTTATAGAAATAAAATAGTATTGAGAAGGAGAAAACTACCTGAGTGAAGAGGGATGCGTTTGCTGATAAATTGAGTTAGTCGTCAGGACCGTGGGCTCTGGGGCTTCATTTTTTATCCTGGAAGAAAATAAAACGACCCTCCTGAGCCGCGGCGTTACCGGGAAGAGAGGAAAAATTGCTGGGAAAAGAAATTACTTTCTCTTTTGTATTTCGGTATATCGCGCGCGAGCCTCGGCTGGTTGCTGGGGATGCTGAAGCGAAACGGAGTGCAGGAGAAGTAAAGGTTGAGGAAGAGGGTTGGGAAGGAGGGTTTATCTCGCTCATCCTCATTAAAACCCTCCACCCTCCACCCTCTTCCTGCCTCCAGCCGACTCTTCCTCGACTGTTCCTTCACTCCAACCCTCCGCCAAGTATCGCGAGCGTACTGCCTGGCTGCAGTACGCTCTATTAATTAAAATAAAAATAAAAATAAAAAAGGGTTTGCCAGCAAATGCTGGTCAGTCAAGAGAAAAGGAGTGCAATCCGACTGCGTAATGACGCGAATTAATTCATTACGTCTCGTCGACTGCTTTAGCAATTACAATTACACACATTTTTATTTCTTTTATTTTTCGCTGAACTGAGAAATTATTTTTTACAAAACATTTCTTAATAAATGCTACTCGTATTATTCAGTTTTCGTCTCGATCTAAGATTATGTGGGAGGAAAGTCCTTCATTCATGTAGGTAATTTTTAAAAATTCGAAATTAAAACTTATAACTTGCAACATTTGTATAGTTATAAGTTATAAGTAAACTCATTTTTGGATCTAAAGCTAGTTTTTTCGTTTCACGTCACATATTATTACAGGGTTAGCGCAAGGTTTCATTTTTAAATTTCTGTAAATTTTTCCTACCAATTTGAGATAATGTAATTGTTTAACAAATTATTTCAACAGAAAAAAAAGCATCGAGACTTTTCCGAGACGAATCTAGAGGTTTTTTCATTTATTTTTTATATAACTACTTACTAGTTTTTTTTTTAATTAATCACACAAGTTTCAAATCCATATCTGTGACAAACTTAAATGTCTTCAGAATTCCATAATTTTTTATTTTTCCTAATAATTCATATTCAAAGAACTAGAATCTTAAGCTAGTAACATTTTAAACCTAGAATCTTTCATGTACTGAATGAAACATTTTCAAATAAAAGTTTCAAATTTATTCGGTCTGTCAGCTATTCAAAGTTATCGGAATTCCCTGGTTTGTGTAATATTTTTGTATGAATCTCTAACTTTTCCTTGACAAATAAAATTCTCTGATTTAAACAAAAATGGTTATTAGCTAAGTTTGTTTTTCACGCACCAGGTTTCTTTGGCGCGTAAAGTTAAAGTCATATAAAAATATTTTTTACATTAAAAACAATTTTTTTTAAGTTAGAGAATTCCGTTGGCCAGAGACAGAACAAATTTGAACATTTTCTATTTTAATTTAAAATCGTTTTATTTCGGGTATAAAATATTCTAGGTTAAAAATGTTACAAGTTCAAGATTTTGGTTTTCGAATATGAATGGATAGGGATAAATTAAAAATGAATAAATATTGGTAGGGAAAAATTAGGGAATTTTTAAAATAAAATCTTGCGGTAACTCTGTTATAATGTGAATTCGACTATCCTTGGTCGAAATTTTTTTTTTCTATTACCAAATTCACCATTATATCTTTGGTTTTAAAATCATCTCGAATGGTTGGTATTTATACTTTTTGGTTGAAAATTTAAGTCTTTAAAAAAAGCGTTTCATTTCTAGTTGAAATTTCAGTACAATTTGAGTACTTTTTAAATGTTTTATGTATTTTGTTGACAATTATTTTTTTTTAATTAAACTACCTGGTTAAAAAATAAACTTACAGCCTGGAAATTGAAAAATTTGGTCTTTTTTTGTTTAGATTGAATTTTCTTGACCAAAAATATAACAATTCTATTTTGAGTTAAAAAATAATATTTTAAATTAAATAAATTTGGTTAAAAATAAGTTTTCTTGCTGAAAATTGCCCTTTTGGTTGAATACGTATACTTTGTAATTAAGTTTTTAGCTATTTGGTAAAAAATTCCATATCTTTTGTTTAAAATACGTCTATTTGGATATGAAATTAATATTGTTTTTTCAAAATTTATCATTTTGGTAAGGATTCCTCTATTCTCATGACAGTTTGTCATTTTCACTTAAAACCGACTGTTTGAAAATTAGTTTTTTTGTGGTTAAAAATTAATGTTTTAAACTGAAAATTTAACGATTATTTGGTCAACATTTGTAGGTTGGAAATTCAACAATCTTATTAAAAATTTGTTCATTTCACTCTAATGTAAAGTTTTGTTGTTGTAAATGCATCTTTTTCGTTTTGAGTACTTTTTCGTTCTTAAAAATTCAAGCTTTTTGTTCAAAATTCGAGTTTCTGGATAGAAAATTTGTATCGATGGACGGAAAATAAATTTATCTTCTTTGGCAGAAAATTTCTAGTTTGAAAATTTAACTATTTTGTTGAAAATTCATCTCTTGGGCCTGAAAATTCAAATATTTGGTTATACATAAAACTTTATGGTTCATAAGGATTGCCAAAGTTGTGTAAGGCGTTTATTCACCAGAAATTTCTGAAGGAGCTGCGAAGAATGGATAAGTGCGTTGTCGCGGTGAATAACCCGGCCTCCACTTTTCCAGAAATCAGGCTGTTTCTGGGCCTGATTCAAATTTAACCATTTTTCTCTTAATTCATCTTCGTATGTTGTAAATTCAACTATTTGGTTACTGTTTCATTAATTGATAAATTCATCTTTTTTGTAGAAAAGTTCTTGGTTAAAACTTATACAGTGAGGTTGAATTCTAATTTTTTCCAAATTCGACCAGTTGGTTGCAAAATAATCGTGGTTTATTGTTGTTAAAAATGCGACCTTTTGTTAAAAATTCGACTCTCTGGTTTAAAAATATATTTATCCTAGTTGACGGAAAAGTTTTTGGTTTAAAATCCAACTATTTTGTTAAAAAATCTTTCCTTTTCCTTAAAAAATCAACTATCTAGTTAAAGACGCAACTTGCGCCAGAAATTGCTGAATGGGCTGCGCCGAATGAAAGCATCTATTGTATTACATTATTCGGATGCTAATATTTTTAATCCGCGCCTTTTGCATCAGAAATATAATGCTTCAGGATAATGAAGATGCTATTCAAATTTTTGGCTGAAAATTAGACTGGCAAAGCAAATTGCAGACATTCATGCATGAGTTTCGTGCCTGAGGCTGGTTAACGGCAAGCGATGTGTATTAATTAGCGATGAGAAAACCGAGAGCCAGACATATAGCTTCGGGATTGAAATCGTTATCGAGGTTGCCACGCGCTTTGATTTACCCTCGTCGTACCTAATTGTATTTGACAGTAATTTGGCTCGCTGGTACTGATTGACGGCCAAGGCATTCTCGTTTTTACATTCGTATTTTTCCCTTTTTATTTTTCCTACAATTATTATTATTATATTTCCAACCATTATTATCATCAACGTCGATATTATGTATGTCCGACAAATTCATAATTTTTAACGCGAATGGGATTTCCAGCACTCGAAATACGCGCGCACAGCTGAAGGGCCAATTAAAATATCAGCCCGGCCCGTCGAATGGTCATAGAGACGATAGGTGTGTTGATTAGCTTTTGCTACAAAAAGAATAAAACTGTCGCATGTCCGTGACGGGAAATGAGGTTTTAATACGAAATACAGGAATTATTGGAGCGTTTCAATTTTTCCCTTTTTTCCTGCAATTCGAGTCTTGTTTGTCAATGTTTTCATATTTTCTATTCAAGTCGGAGTAAATACAATATCGTGCAAATCGGCATTTACGATAAAATAGCTTTGTAATATTCCGGTTTATAAAACAAAATTTATTTCAGAATAATGAGGTTGATGCAAATATTTTTTACTTATTTTGAAATGAAAGCTTAATAAAAGTTCAAGAAACAATTTGAAAAGTACGTCATACTACTAGGGAGTCACAGGAAAAACTTAGGGTCAGAAATATTACAGGTAATCTGACAAGCAGGGTAAACGCGAGCTGGGTACAACTAAATGAGGTAAACTTTCCGCGGTAAATCACAGATATCTCCGGTGGACGCCACTAGAGGCGGCACGTTCCTGGCCTGCAACTACAGAAAATTTACTTCAGTTTGAAGTAATTATCTGCATTACCCTGCTTGTTTGTCGATGTTTTCATATTTTCTATTTAAATTGACACAAACACAATATCGTGCATATCGAACTTAACGTGAAATAGCTTTTTAAAATTCTGAGTTATAAGCCAAAGTTTGTTTCAGAATAATGGGATTGCTACAAAACATTGTTCTTTTGTTTTAAAATGAAAGTTTGATACAAATTTAGGGCGTCATTGAAAAAATACGTCACATTTTGAAGGGCCACAGAAAAAACGGAGGGTTCGAAATGTGCCTGGTAATCGGTCAAGCAAGGTAAACGCGAGGTGGGTACCCCAACTAAGGTAAACTTTCCGTGGTAAATGTTTACCTCAGTTTGGAGAAATTAGTTGACTATTATCCTTCTTGAACGATTACCTGCAACGTTTCGTGCTTTCGGATTTTTCTGTGGCACGGGTTACAGATTGTGTGATGATTTGTGACGTAAGAGGGGAGAGTTTAATGCAGAATGTTGCATCGCACATAAAAAATATAAAAGCAAATACATTTTTTTGAAATGTCTAAAAAAATTGAAATTAGTGATTGTATTTTACAAGTAAACCACTTCTTTCTGAACGATTTTCATTTATTTAAATTTACCCTTTGCCTCCAGTTCCCTTATCCCTCTCTTCTAAAGAATTCCTTTTTTCCCCTGTTTTCTAGACATTTTTCCTTTTTCTCGTTTTTCGCTCTAATTCGAATTAAATTATCAGAACCTCTTTTGGTTCAAACTTTGACTATTTTTCGGCTGAAGATTTATTTATTTAGTTAAAATTTCGTTTTCTTAATTTAACAATAATTTTCCTAGCTGCAAATTAAACTTTCACTTTTTGCTGAAAAACTAATAACTTTCAGTTAGACCTCTAAGTGTTGCATTTTTTATTGAAAATTCCACTGCTTCCTTAAAAGTTAGACTTCTTTGTTAAAAATTCAATTTATTGCTCAATTTTTGGTTACAAAATTATCCTCTCTAGTTTGAAATTAAATTCTCATTTTTTTCTTTGAGAATTCCATTACTTGGTTCACAGTTTAACTACTTTGTTCAAAATTCATTTTATTGATTGAAGATTGACGTATTTTGTAGAAATTAATTTCTTTTTTGTTCAAAAATTAATTGTTAAACTCACAGTTGAACTACTTCATTTTCTGTGTATGAATGGACCTTTTTTAGTTGAAAATTCAATTATATTTTTTGAAAATTATTGAGCTTAATTGTAATTTCGTCTTTTTTGGTAAAAAAATGAATATTCTCGATTGAAAATTAAACTACATGCTCAAAAGTTAAATTAAATTTTTCAAATAACACTTTATCTGTTAAATATTTATTTTATTAGTTGAAGAAAGATGCCTTTGTTACATAGTTAACTATTTTTTCGAAAATTAGTTGTTTTTTTGGTGTAAAAAATCAATATTTTAAACTGAAGATAGAATAATTGAACTTTTTCTTTATAATTGATGTTTTGAAATTAAAATTCATTCATTTGATTAAAAATGTACTTTTTTGTGGAAAATTCATATTTTCATGTTGAAAATTCAACTTTTTTGAAAAAATTTGTCTTCTTGGCTTCAAAATTCAATTTTATTATTAAATTTTGTATTTGTTTGAAAATTGTATCATTCTGTTAGAAAATTCAACTTTTTCGTCTAAAATGAATTTTTTGAATGAAAAATTTATATTTTCCATTAGAAAATTCAACACTTTTGTAGAGGATTGCCTCTTTAGCTTCATAATTGCAGAATTTGGTTAATATTTTTTTCTCTCTTGATTGAGAAAATATCTTCTGTAGAGAAAATCATCTCCCTAGGTAAAAATTGGATCTTTTCTGTTTGACAGTGAAATTGTTCAATTGAAAATCAATTTTTGTTAAAATGAAAATTCAAAAAATTTGGTCAAAAATTCGACTTTTTTTGTAAAAATTTTATTTTTATTTAAAATTAAATTCTTCGTTGTTAAAATATTAACTAATACGTTTTTTGTTCAGAATTTTTTTCTTGAGCGTTTTATATTTAATTTTCATTGTGAAATCATTAAATTTTTTATTTTATTTAAAAAATCCCATTATTATGATTTTCACATAGATCGAATCCGTTTGAAATGAGGCAGGCTCTACATTAGGCGACACGTACATCTATTTCCGATATGAAAAAATAATTCCACGAAGGTACGGATATTCAAATTTTGACATATTTTTTTAAAAAATCACACCATTTTTATTAAAAATTCTATAGTTTTTGACCTAATCAAAGTATAAAACATTTTTTTTGAGATTCCGGTGAGACTTATTGTTTACTTTCAAAATGTGCTGTAAAAATTTGTTTTTAACCTTTAAATACTGACTAAGCGGCGTCGATTTATTTGAAAGTTTTAAAAATAGATTTTTACAACAATGTTCGCTTATATTAAAAAAAAAATTTCTTCAATTTGGCCTTCTAGAAGGAAGACAATATGTGAGACTTACTTGAGATAAGCCATTTTTCTATCAAGGAAATTTTTGTATAAAATAAAATTTTCTCATGTTTCTTGGAAACAACGAAAGTCACAAAAAATTAATATAAAAATGTGAACATCTAGAATAGTTTCTCAAAATGCATTCTTTTTTTGTGATATTTCTTTTGTGATGATTTTCTTATGTGAGGATAAGCTTTGAAAAATATAAAAAGATGAAGTTTTCCAAAAAAATATTTATATTAATAATATTCGAATGAGTGAAGCACTATAGAATTTAAAAGAACAAAAATGGTCAAAATGGAAATATTTCGTCGCTGAATTTCAATTTGTGATTTAAAATCTGGAAGTTAGTAATTAAAACTTGAGAATATGAACCATCATCTTTACCAATTTAAAGAGGACATAATAAATAATTTAAAAATGACATTTATAAAAATCATGCATCAGCCCAATTGTGAATTGAGGGAAGTTATAAATATATTCTTAATAATTTTATTTACCCGAGTTTAATATAGAAAGTTAAATTATAATTTCCCTAACAATTATTTATTAAATACCGAAGCAGGCAATGGAAGACTACTTAAAATATATTTTTTTTATTTCTTTCTCTATTTATTTTTCGTCAGTGAATATTGGATGGTTGTAGTATGACACATAAAAAGAGATTTTTGGTAATAAACAATGGCCTAACTGGAGAGCACAAGGACCAGGAACAGTTAGCAGGGGCATTAGGGTGAATTATTTGAGCCACCCTACACAAAAAGTTCAATAAATCACTGGGAATCGCGACCTCTTTGCCCACTCCAGGGATGTACGAGATCTTGTCTCGAGACACTTAAAGCCCACCTTACACCGAGTTAGATCTTTATTTTCTTCTTATCTTCATCTTGAAATGTCTCGCGCCACTTCGCGGTCATTGTCCATTCTAATTTTGCTGAGCGGAACTTATTATCTGCGAATGAAAAATTCACAGCGCAATTTTTTAAATTGAAATTCAAATAAAAAAATTAATTAAAATATATCCAGGTTGCTCATCTACATATTAAAGAACACTTTGAAAGCACTCTTAAAATGAACCAGTGAAATATCACTGATTTAAACAGCCAGGAGTGTGTCACTAACAATTAGTGAAAACAGACTGATCTGAAACTGAAATTGAAAAAACATTCAAATTTCACTGGTTCACCCAGTAGAATTGCGTGACTACTTCATCCAATGAAATTAAGTCACTGGTTTAATCATTAGGTTTCACTGGTTTAATCAGTAAGTTTCACTGGTTGAATCAGTAAATTACATTGGTGAATTAGTAAGTTTCACTGGCTAATCAGTACGTTTCATTAGTTAATCAGTAAATTTCAATAGTGAATCAGTGAGGTTCACTGGTTAATCAGTGCTAGTAGTGTGTCGCACGCCTCGCTTAAAGTAAAACCTAAGTGGCAAGAAGCCTCCCCAACAGCGACACACGCGTAACAAATGACTGGAGGTTCACGTCTTGACCGCGTGGAGCGCTATTTCACTGGTTGAATCTGTTATTTAGCGTCACTGGTGTATTCAGTGATGCGGCTTTAGTTCAGACAGGTAAATGACATTTTTATCATAAAAATATTAAAAAATTTTTAAAGATTAAACAGACGATTTTCTCATAAAATACATGAATTTTCAACCAAATAATAGTAGTAATATAATAAATAATAATAAATAATAATAATAAAAATAATAGTAGTAATAATAGTAATAATAGTCAGTAACCGAGAATGTAATAGTTAAATTACTTGTACAACAAAACAATTTTTATTAAATAAATCGAAATATCAATTAGTTAATTTCAATGTAACAATGTGAATTTAAAACAAAAATGTATTTTTTTAAAAACGTTGCTTCACGATCAAGAAAGATGCATTTTCAACAACGTAGTTGAATTTTCAACTAAAAAAGATGATTGTCCAACTAAAAAAGGAATTGTTAAATTTTATGTTTGAGCCAATAATTTTCTACAATAAAAAGCAAATTTACAACCAGTTGAATTTAACAAAGAAAAGCGAGTTTTTAACAGAATACTTGAATTCTTGACCAAAAATGATGAATTTTCAACAACCAAGATTGATATTCTACCAAAAAAAGAAAAAATTTTAATTAAAATCAATGCATTTTTTATATAGTTTCATTTTTACCTTCATTTTAACCAGAAAGTTTATTTGCACACAAATATTTTCATTTTCCACCAAATTGTTGAATTATTAAAACAAAAAAATTAATTTTTAACAAAAAAGTTAATTTACGAACAATTAGTTCAATTTGCAACTAAAATTATGAATCCTAAATAAACAAAAAATTAATTTTTTCAAAGATTTTTGAATTCTTGACCGATTGGAACATTTTTCTTCTGAAGAAAATCAATATCTTTGGTAAAACATTTTCTTTGAATGAAAATTCTTCTTTTCTGGTATTGAAAACCAATTTTGTAAATTGAAATTTAAAGTGATCGATTTTAGTTGACAATCCAACTATTTTGTTGCGAACTTGTCGTTCTGGTTCAATTCCACTGTTTTTTAGAATTAAACTTAAAATTGTTGTTGTTTATTTAGAGTTTAAGTTTTTGACTGAAAATTTAACTATTGCTTTTCTTTGTAAAAAATATATCTTGTTTAATTTTTGTATTGTTAAATTGAATTGTTTATTTAAAATTAAAATCATCTTTTTTGGAAATATGAACTGTCTTTCATTTGCAATTGAATTGTTTTGGATTAAAACACCAGTTGTTACATTTTTCGTTAGAAGTTCTTTTTTTTACATATAAGTTTTTATGGGAAAATTAGCGAATTCTATTTTTTTAATCACAAATGAATTCATTTGTTGTTTGTTTTGAAAATTTTTTTTGTTAGGAAATTAATCTCCTTGACGCAAAATTTTTTCACAATTCAAGTTCTTAGTTGAAAATGGAAATGCTCTGTCGAAAACTTACTCTTTTAGATTAAGATTCATCAATTTAGTAGAAAATTCGTCTCTGTGGTTGAAAATTATACTTTTTTGTTGATGATGCACTTATTTTGTTAAAAATACATTTAACTTTATTAAAAATTAATATTTTTTCATTTGAAAATTTAACCTTTTGGTTGGAAATTTCATTCCATACTTAGATGAAAGTTGAACTTCTTTGTTAGAAATTAACTTTGACGGTTAACTTTAAACGGTTTTCTGGAAAATTATTTTTTTGCGTTGAAAATTAAGCGGTTCATCTACCAATTGGACTACTTGATTTTTGGTTGAAAATATACTTTTTTTAGCTTAGAGTTAAAAATTGAAACTGGTTGAAAACTAAATTTTTGATTGAAAACTCATATGTTCGCAATAAAAAATAATTTTTTTAGAGAATTTAAATTTTACTCATTGGTTGAAAAATCATTTTTGACGTTCGACAATTATATTATTTGGTAGAAAATTCAACTATTTGGTTAAAGATTTTTTTTATTTGGAATGAAAAATCTTTTTTGGTTGAAAAGTAATCCCTTGTTCCAAATATAACTATTTTGTTGAAAATTCGTTTTTCTTTTTCGAAATTAATTTCCTTAATTTAAAGTTTATCTATTCTGCACCATTTTTTGTTGAAAATTGACCATTATTAGTTTTAGATTTAATAGATTGGATAATTTAAAATCATCTACTTCCTAGGTGAGTGAAATTGAGTGATTCAAAAAGTGACTCAAATAATTTGTCATTTATCGGATCCGCATTATTTGAATCAGTCAAAATTGGCATCGAATTAGTCACTTTAAACTGATTAAAATTTATAGTGTATATCAATTGCGAATTTATTAATGGCTTACCTGTTAAAAGTGTATTAGTGGTTTTGTAATAAAGGTAAATGTGACGATAAGCAACGCTCTCAGGGGAATGGTCGATGAGTAATTTAATGATTGTGGTAAGCTGTGACACGTGTAACTGGGGAGTAGGAATCCTTGTGTAGAAGGCAAACCCCTCGACACTCGTTTCAACGACATCAAAGAACTAGTAGGTCATCCCATAATTGCCATGGAACAACTGACTTGAAACGGAAAAAAATCTGATTTCCTGCAAGCTTTTCCAATCTCATTTCTAATTGTCGATTGCAATTATTCGAGAGATATCACTATTACTTTAATACTTTTTTCAAAGCATATCTAAAAATGCGTTATTAGTAATAGTATACAATTATTTTTAACACAAATAAGAACTTTGTCTACAAAAATGTCGTAAATTTCAAAATCTTTTAGCGGCTATAAAGTTACTCCAATTCATATATTATATATATATATAAACTCTTTTCAAAACTATATATTATTTTAATATGAATATAAACAAATTTCTTTGGAAATTATAATCACCACTCTTATTTCCCGTGCAGAAATCGCCCGATTTCAAGCGTAATACCGATCTGGCCCCGATCGGATTTACCGATCTGGCCCTGACCGGTAGAACACTGTGGGGCATACGTTCGGAGGCATCAAACACCAGTCAATAAACCTCGAAACCTGTGCAAGGAAGATGAGAGTAATTAATTACACTCTGTGGGCTCAAGGAAACCTAACCTCAAATAAATTAATAATTAAATACATTGTTTTAGATAAAATTAGTATATTTACCATTAGATGAATCAAATATTATTTTATATTAAAATTAATCAAGTTCTTTTGTTTTAGATTATTATTTAAGAACTCAAGATTTTTTGAATTAATGTAGAGTTAGAATTATCAAATCTATTGAGAATAAAATATGTGATACAATCGATTATGTTATTGAAACTTTGATTCTGTATTAATAATAAATTCAATACAGAAATACATTAAGGACAAATTTTCATGACATGAATTTCAGAATCAAGTAGTTCAATCAGAATGCAAATTGCCAATTGTGTAGGGATTTCAACAAGAGCTAGTTACTCAACTGCGCATGCGTCGCATTCAGCATCTAATTGGTTTCGCGCGAAGTTTAAAATGCTAAACAAAGTTTTTTTTCTTTTTTATTACAAACGATGATATTTCAACTTATAAAAACGTCCATTAGGATGAAATTAATTAATAAAAATTAAGTAAATGCATATTCTGTATATAATATTTAAAACAACCTGAAACATTTAATTCAAAAATTTTCATTTTTGTTTAAAAGTTGTTTGGTCTGTATTTCTTAACAGGCTTAAAAAAATAAAACGATCTAATAAATGATAGTTCAATTTTTTGAGGAAAATATTATCTACAACCACCTTCTCGAATTTTTCAAGAAGTAATGCAATTGACAGAAAACTGAATTTATTTACAGTAAAATGTCAATAAATCGTAAATCGTAGGTTATTTCCCGATGATTTTGTTTGGATGCATTCGAAAGTTTCAAGTTGTAGGGAATCTTTTTGCGAAAAAACTTTGTCTAATTTGTTAAGAAGTTTTATATACAAAATGTTTTTTTAAGAAATTAAAATTGTTATTTAAAATATTTCTGGTTATCATCCATTTTTTTCATAAAAACCTGTAGTACTTTAATTGCAACTTAAAATAACTTAATTGGAAATTCAAAATATTAAGGTGGCCTTCGAAAGGAGAGGACCATTCGACAGTTTCGAGTTTACTATATTAAATCTGCATTTGTGAAATTCACGAATGGATTATAATGAGACTGATATCGTACTGATCGGGTTTCTCGATTGGGTGTCCCGACCTGGCCCTGATCTGGGCGTGTGTTTCATCCGCGGTCTGGCCCCGATCGGGGCCAGTCCGAGATTTCTGCATGGGTTATAAAATACTTTTAACTATCTTCAGTTTCCAAAAGAAGGTAAATATACTTTTTTTTAATGCTAAATTTCTTCATTACGTCATGGTTATGGCATTTATAACACTACAATGTAAAATGATATTTTAAAAATATCGTGTTTTTCGAGCTCTGACAAACTTTTGTTAGAAAGAAAGTACGATTTGATAAAGGTACAGATCTGTACCGAAACGCTTCATCTCAATAACATCATGGAATAAACATGCTACCACTGGTATTAGCCACAAATGGAATAGTTAAATCATTTTACCAGTCTAAATTAAAATAATTTTCTTTAAAATTATTTTATCTTGACCAAAACGCATCACCTCAATAACATCATGGAATAAACACACTACCACTGGTATTAGCCACAAATGGAACAGTAAATTCATTTAACCAGAATAAATTAAAATAATTTTCTTTTTAATTATTTTATCCAAAAAAAAGTGGAAGAGCAATTTCAAACTTCCAGGAACGAATATTATTTCTAATAATGAATTCAATTAAAACTATCAGTTTTAACTATCATTCATATTTAGTTAAAACTATCATTATATTTCAATTACATTTTTTTTAAATCTGGATTTAAACTGACATAGTTCAGACCAATAAGACCTCGATGATCAAGAAAAACATCCTTTATTAAATAAATAATAGCAGACATGTCGAGATTCGAAATTTTCTTCTTATAAGGAAACATTAGTTCATAATGGTCAATTAAAAATTCCATTTGCTTACAAATATTAATAACATTTAGGCCTGAAAAAGTCTAAACTATATTTTCTTGATTTAAAAAAACGCCATTTTAGGATTTATGAGATGAAAAAGTGAACAAAATAATGCATCTATAATTTTATCAAAATTTATATTTTAAACCACCTGATGTATTTAAATGATACAAAATAATTCGAAAGAATCTAAAGGGACATAAAAATAATTGCATTGCATTAAAAAAAATTTGATATAGGGCGAAAGACTAACGGAATTTAAAAGAAAAGTAAAACCAAAAAAGTCTGCAGGCGCCTTCTAAGAAGTGTTTTTGTAGGCTACAGAATTCAAAGGTCATTCCAAACCTTAACAAATCAAAGGGGGAGGGTCGGTAAGGCCGGTTTTTGGCCTAATTTATTTTTGGACCAAAAAATCTGAAAAAATCATGGTAGTATCTTATAAGTATCCCGAGTCGATTGCACGCTAAACGGACTACCATCTACCCCCCAGCCACCCCCACCCCCCTACAAATATAGGAAACACCACTACCCACCAACTGTATTTTCGAGAGATTTGACACTCTTAAACATGTATTCTGATGTTAGCTAGGGTTTACTATGGTTTTCGGTGTCGCCGAATACAAATCTGGCATCCTTTGACTTTTATCGCGTGCAGGTTCAAGGTCATTGGAAGGTCAAATCGAGAGAAAACGGTAAAAAATCCAAAAAAAATACGTTATAGGTTCTTGGAGTCGCTAATTACGAATCTGGCATCCGTTGAACTCTATCGCTTCAGGTTCAAGGTCATTTGAAGGTCATTTGAAGGTTAAATCGAGAAAAACGGTGAAAAATTTTTAAAAAAATATGTTATAGGTTTTTGGGGACACCAGGTTCGGAATCAGCGACCCCAAAAACCTATAACATATTTTTAAAAAAATTTTTTACCTTTTTTCTCGATTTGACCTTGAAATGACCTTGAACCTGAAGAGATAGAGTTCAACGGATGCCATATTCGTAATTAGCGACTCCAAAAACCTATAACGTATTTTTTTGGATTTTTTTACCGTTTTCTCTCGATTTGACCTTCCAA
>NC_046658.1:181651381-181659977 GCF_010883055.1 Belonocnema kinseyi
ATACGCCAATTAGCACAAATGGTAAGTTCCGACAGTGCCTACAAGTGTGCCTACTGGCCGCTAAATGGCAATACCGGTTTCATATCTATACACCTGGTATTTTAGTATGAAAAAATGTAGCATTTGCTAAACAAAAAAGGGAAGTTGATGAAATGCATTTGAAATTCGGAATAGATAGTGTTTGAAGTTTTTTAAACGTTTGCATTTCAATGCAATCTTTGGATGAATCAGAACTTGCAAATGTAGAAGGTCGACAGAAGTATATCGAAGTCGTCGCAAAAAAGTATAAATGTATAAAAACATGCTGACGGAATTTAAAGATAAGAGTCTCCGATAAGCTATCATGTGAATGTTACTCGCGAGTTTGTACATTTTTTTACAAATTCATTTTTTAACAAATTTTTATTTTTAACTCATAAAAAACACTTTTCTCAGAAACGGTTTGGAGTATTTAGCTCAAAATTTGTTTGTGCACTATTTTTGAGCACTTGAATAGAATTTAAAAAAAATGGGATGTATTATGACCTTGCATTTAAAATTGATTTGCGCACACCCTGAGGGTTGAGGAGAGGCTACAGAAAAGACTACCGAGGGGATACAGGTGGGAGGTACATGAAACAAAAAATGGGGTAGAGCAATAGACTAGTGATAAGAATCGGGAAAGATTTAATAGGGAAGAAAAACGATGGGAATGAGTTGAAAGAAGAAAAGGAAGACCTAATGGAAGAAGAGGTAAGGGGGGAGAAAAGAAATGGAAGATAGTAGGTGTACATGTATTTACTGTAAAAGAAAGGAAAGTACAGAAAAGATTGGAGTTGGGTTTTATCTTAAATACTAATGCAGAAGAAGATAAAAAAATATAACACTCTTCGGGTGGAAAAAGGGGGTGTTTCAGTAATACCCTATGTTATTGGTGACAATGAGGTAAGGGAAAGCACAAGAAGGCTAATAATAAATAAAAAAAGGTCAGGAGCGAGAATAGATAAACTTAGGAACAAGATAAAGATGTCTAAAACCGAAGAGGCAAACGTACACCAGAATACAGAAAAGTTTGTAGAAAAAGTAAAGATAATATTAGTGGATACTGCTAAAAGAAGTACATAAAAACATAGAAGAAAGAAAAAGGAGTGTAATAAGTTTTCTGATTAATAATAAAAGGTTTGAATTAGAGACAGAGAAGAAGAAACATGTCAAGTAGTAGATAGATGAAAGAAATAAAGGGAAAGGGTCAATGTGCAGATTGAAATGTTATAAAGAAAATAATATTTTATGGAATGGTGTGGATTAGAGGAAAGGAAAATAACAAAAGAATGATAACAGGGAAGATAGAACGACAAAGAAGAAGATATAAGAAGAAAAAAAAGGACGGCAGGCTCAATGAAAGATGGAAAGGCAGTATATATAGATGAAATTCTGAGTTAAGTTTGAAAATATTGGGGAAAATTAAAGGAAACGGGCATGGATGATGTGAAAAAGAATATAGAGAGAAGAGGGTTGGCCTGAAATATAGAAAAAAGGGATAGTGATAGCAATAGTAAAGAAAGGAAAACTAGAAAGTGTTAAATATTATGAAAGAGTGACTTTGACGCCGGCATTGTAGAAGATCTAATGACAATAGCCTCAGAGAGGTCAAAGAAAGAACTATAAGGAAAAAAGATAATTTCATGAAATCCGGTAGAGTTTCGGGAATATATGGAAGGTATAGATAATATTTATTTAATAAATTAGCTAATAAATAGTAGGATCAAAAGGAAGAAACAGAGAGTGCCAGAAATATGTGTGTATATGAAAGCAATATCAAGGAAACGAGTAGCAGAGAATTTAGAGAGACAAAAAGTAAAGAGCACAAATATGAGATAATTCTTGATTGGCTGAGATGAAGATAAAGGATGGGAAGAAGGAAGGGTAGAGGAAGTCAAAATATATACATTGACTTTATGCGGGCGATATAGGCGAAGAATAGGAAAGGAATAGCTAGTGTAATTTAAGAGTCAGGAAAATCCTTGCATATGAAAAAATTGAGACTTGATACAAATAAAAATAATTTAAGAAGTTTCAGAAATGGAGAAGGAAGAAGTGAGAAATTGACAGCGGGATGAAAGGGTTGAAATATAGAGGAAATTTAAACACCTTGGTTTTATCTTGCAAACGAATGGGGAGCATGTGGTGCTTATTAGGGACATGATAAAGAAAGCTTTTCACTCTAATGCGCATAAATTACTATTAACAAAAATTTCATGGTAATATTTTCCAAAACTCGTACCACTATTGACAATATTTTTTGTCTCTAAAACAAGTCTGATCTTTGACAAGAACAAATTGTAGCAACCAATTAAAAAGAGAGATATCTTTCCTAGGAGGAGTGATTTCTAGTTTTCTTCGGTGTCCAGGATAAAACCAACTCAATATTAATTTAAGACACAAGTACTCATGGTCCCGCCGCCGATAACGGGCCACGATTATTTTAATCCAGCTGCGAAAGAGGGAGGGGGTGGCGGTAAGACTGGAAAGAAGAACTGCAGGAGGGATGAGAGATAGGACTCGTAATTTGTTTCGAGATCGTATCTTCAAAGTGGCTCTTCGTCCTCGTCGAGGGGGACACTCGCCCGCGTCAGAGCTACATGGAACCGAGGATGGTATGGGAGTAGACAAGTCAGTAGAAAAGACTAAACTGGAACTGAAAACGGGAATAGAATCCTTACACGCGGGGTAGGGGTTGATCATAGTTGGAATTTGTAAAAGAGAAAAGGGGATGAAAACGATGGCTAAGACCATCTCAATCTGTCCAACTCTCAGAGTTGCTTTAGCGACTTTACTCCTCGTAATCACATCATACTGTATGCAAATCAGATACACATACTGGTTATGCGCTTATCGTTTCACAAACTCGCGTCCAGTTCCTTTTCTCGCTTGGAATTAATTTGCTACGATCAAAGCTTGATTAAGGATCGAATCGCGTGACAACCGATCGTTGTCTGCCCTCCCGTTACACTTCGGACATTCCTGCCTTACCTCCCGAGTGAATATAACTATTAGACTTCATAATCTTTCCCCTATTATCAAAAAAGCTCCCTCTTGAGGGTTTTATATCCCTGGACAGAAGCCCTTATAGTTTCAGTCGGGTGTAGGTCCGTTATCATTACAACTTGGCGTGCTGCCCTTCATCTACCCATCAATTTTCTTCTAATTTCGACCCCTCTAACAATTTCTTCACCCTTTGTCGCAGCATCTGGTCCCCAACAAAATAAAAACAGAGGCCCTAAAAAATCATCCTCTGAGGCCGTTTTACATAAAATTGATGCAGGAAAACGGAGCGAGTGTCAGTGGACCTATCTCCCGTGGTCAGTCGGTACATTAGGCGTTCTCCTCCATCCAGAGGATTATAAATTCTTAATACAGATCGGCACGCGATGCCCCGCTCGGCTGGGCTAGAGTGATGCATTGCCAGGCGCGATGTCCCGGGGTGTGCGGTAGCCACACTACCACCAAACCATGAAGCATGCACGTACCTTATGTATGTACACACATGCCTATGTAATTCCAGCACCCACACCAACTCGAAATCCAGGTAATAATGAGAGATCGCAGATACGACTCGATATTAATTGTGCGCATCGAGTGTGTTGCTGCCTTCCTAGGGACTGCTGGGGAAGAGGCTACTGGCTTACCCCGATCCTCTGATGCGATTTGCGATATGCACGATATACGATACAGGAACTAACCTGAGCCCTGGTACAGGTTGCTGAGAAGAGTTGGCTTGCCTCGGCGACTGATTACAGGCGATTTCTCACGAGAATCTGTCGACTGCCTCTTCCGATCCCGAGCAGAAGATACTCGATTTCAGATCCTGAGGAATTGAGTAGTTCGTTAGTCTCAATTACAACATAAGATCTCTGAGATTTAGATGAGTTGAAAATTTTAAGGCATTCTAAATTGGATAAAGTTTGACTTATTCAACCAGAAGACTCATCAATAATGAGTGAGTGAATTAATGAATAAATTAATGAGTCGTTATTAAACAATTATCACTCAGAGCCATTTTTTTGGGTCAGAAGAATGCTTTTTGACACATATGGAATTTTCTCCTAAGTTTGAGATTGCGTAGAATTTTGATAGTCTCGAAAAGCATCTTTTTACAACAAACTTGATCATTTTGTGAAAAACTTCCCCTGATGAAGCAGCAAAGTAATTCTGTTTGTCTAAAAAAGATATTGAAGTAGTTCAAAACAAAACTGACAAGAGGAGATGCTTTTGTTCCGAGACGATTTTTTCTCTGAGTGATAGAAGATTCTGACTTTGAAGAATAAGAGAATCTCGTTTTGAAATTAAATTAAGCAAATCAATTAATTTGAACTATATAATGGTCTTTAACATTATGTCTGTATCTGAATTATGCACTAATCCGATTAACTTATATGCACGCTACCGAGGGGGAAACATCTCTAGTAATCTGCCGGATAGCTTAATTACACGAACTAGTAATCTGTTGTAATCCAAATATTCAAGTGTAAATGAGAGTAATCCATTTGTAATCGGGGGTTCTTTACTTGTAATCCAGAATAATCAAAATATAATACAGAGTAAACTACTTGTAATTAACTTTGAAAATTATTCTTTCTCAGCATAAAATTAATTTTCTTCGTTAAAAATTCATGTTTTTTGTTGTAAATTTAATTATTTGGTGAAATAATAATCTACTTTGTAGCATATTAAACAATTTTGTTAGAAGTCCTTGTTTGGTTTGAAGATTTCAATGCTGTATTGAAAATTTCTCAATTTATTTGTAAAAAGTAGTATTTTGGTCGAAAATTCTTTTTTTTTTATTTAAATATATTGTTAAAAAATTTTATTTTATTGTTATTGGAAATTAATTTTTTAAACTGAAAATTCTTAAATTCCATTTTTTTTAAATTTAACTTTGTCGATTAAAAATGTAACTACTTGGTTGAAAGTTGAACTAATTTATTGAAAATTGAATTATTTGGTGGAAAATCAATTATACTTTATAGGATATTCAACATTATTTTTTTAGAAAGTCTTTTTTTAGCTCAAAAATTTAAATTTTGTGTTTTAACTCTTATTTTCGGTTTAAAAATTATATTATTTTGATAGAAAATTCTTTTTTTTACAATTGAACTATGTGGTTGAAAATTCGATTTTTTTTTACTGAAATTAGGTTTTTTGACTGAATATTTATTCATTGCAATTTGGTTTTTAAATTTACATTTGTTTGTCGAAAATTCAACTTGGTTGACAATTGAACAACTTTGTTAAAATTTCTTTTTTCTCGTTGAAAATTCTTGATTAATGTTGAAGAAGGTTTGATCCTAAATTAAACTATTTTATTTAAAATTCGCTGTTCTGGTGAAAATTACATTTCTTATTAGAAATTTATCCATTCCATTTTAATTTGAAAATATATCTTTTTTATCAAAAAGTCAACACCTGGTTTAAAGTTAAACCACTATGTTAAAAATTCATTTTTCTGGTTGAATATTTGTGACTATACTTGAAAATAGTTTGTTTGAAAAATGAACTATTCTTTGAAAATTCTTTGCTCCTCCTTGAAAATCAAGTTTCTAATTGAAGATTTAACTATTTAATTTTTTTATGAAAAATTGTCTTTCCTAGTTTAAAATTCATGTACTCTGTTGAAATTTAATTTTTTGGTAAAATATTAGCAAACTGATTTACTCAAAAATTTAATTTAATTTTCTATGTAAATGTGTCTTTCTTAGTTGAAAATTCATGTACTTTGTTGAGAATTCGTGTTTTTGGTAGAAATTTGATTTATTTTTTGTTGAAATTTCATATTTTTAGTTGAGGATTCAACTATTTATTTAGAAATTCGTCTTCTCTGGTTAACTTAAACTGGTTGAAAATTAGTTTGTTATCGTTAAACATTAATTTCTTAAACTAAAAAATTTTAAATTCCACTTTTGTTTTCTAGAAAATATTTCTAAGTTAAAAAATTGGACTGTTTTCCTGTTGAAAATCAATTGTCTACTAAAAAATAGTCTTTTTGCTTACAAATTTAACTGTTTTTATTTTTGGCTTTTTTGTTCGAAAATTTGCCCATTTAATTGAAGATGCATCTTTGTAGATTGAAATTCAACTATTTTGATAAACTCATATTTTTTGGTCGAAAATTCAACTGAAATTTAGACCGATTCCATTTTTGGTGAAAAAATGTTTTTTGGTAGCAAATTTAATTATTACGGTTAAGACTCATATCTATTGATTGAAATTTCATCAGTAATAAATCTTGTTTGTTAGAAATTATTTTTTTAGCTCAAAAAATATTTTTGACGTACTTTCATATTATTATACTTTAGATGTATTTGTATGTTCTTGTTAAAAATTCAAGTGCCTCCTCAAAAATACGTATTTTTAGCTTGAAAATTCAGCTTATCGTTTGAATTTGAATCCTTATTTTTTGAAAATTCGACCTTTTGGTTAAAAATGCATCTTAGTAGGTTGAAAATTTAACTATTTTTAAAGTCGTATTTTTGTTATTGAAGATTCTACTGCTTTGTAAAAAAATTTCTTTTTCGATTATTAAATCATCATTATTAGTTATAAATAAACTTTTTTGTTCAAAATTCAACTTTATTCGAAAAAATTGGTCTCTTTAGGATGTAAATTCATCTCGTTTGATAGACATTATTTTTGATCGAAAATTCTTTTTTTTTCAGGAATTCTATTTATCAAATCTAAAAATATTCTGAATTAACAGCCCTTTATTTTGAATTTAATCTAGAATTCACATAGATTTTTGGAAAGAATTTGTTCTCATATTATTTCCCTATTTTCGAGAATACCTCAAAATTGGCAACTTATTTTATGGACGGCCTCGAACCATGCATTACAATAATTTTTAGAAGTTTCTTTATTATATTAAAAAAAAAGTTCTTTGATAAATTTGTATGCACAAATAAATATATTTAAGGTGAAACACGCTTTTTTCTACAAACTTAAACCAAAGATGATTATTTTAAATCCAGAATTAAATTCTGCGTTTGAGAATGAATCTATAATAGAAGATCGGTGAGTAAAAGTAAAGTGCCAGAGAAGTCTGCATTAAAATCGATTTTGCGATAACACAGTTATAAATATGTAAACTCGAATGCATAAATTTCGAAAGATACTACGACGTGAGAATGAAACCAGGGTCTCTCACCTGGCCAGAAAGAATTCATTACTGCTCTTTCCGGTACGCTTATCGCACCTACTTGATCTCCTCTTCTCGAGCAAGATATTTATTATTTTATTTCTACTGCATCCAGATCACTCCACATATAACCTAAGCATCATTATGAATGTGAAAAGAATATATTTTATCGCTTAGAAAAAAAATCTTTTGTAATTTCCGGCTTAAAATCTTCATTTTCCATTTTTTTTCGGGATAAATTTAGAGTTGCAGTACTGAACTAGATATCCAACATTTATACCAAAAATCGTTTGGTTTTTTTCATTTCAATTTAAACAAAATCAAAAAGATAGTTTTTAACTATATTTTTAGGTAAAATTTAATTTTACTAATGAAAAAGGTTTTATTTTTGTTTTAAGATACATTTTTTAAACTGCAGGAAAAATTTTATCTTTTTCAGATAGAATTATAAGTACTTAATTAAAAATATATCCTTATTAGTTGAAAATTTAAGTTTTTGATTGAAAATTAATTGATTTTGTTAAAAATTCTTATTTCTTGGTAGAAATGTGATCGTCCTAATTGCAAATTTATTCCCTTTGATTTAAATTACAATTCTTTCGTTAAAATATCAAATGTTAAATGTTTTGTTAAAAATTCATCTTTTTTTTTTTGAAAAGCTGATTATTTGATTCAAAGCTGAAATACTTATTCAAACTGAAAATCAATTATTTTTATCATTGATTCATAATTATATTTGATTATTCAACTCTGTTTTTAAAACTTTTTGTATGTTAAAAATTCTAATTCGGTGTAGAAAATTCATCTTCTTGGCTTCACAAATTCAACCATTTGATAAAAAATTAAACTATTTGGTTTAAGATTAAAGATTAAAAATTAAAAATGAATTTTTTTGGTAGAACGTTAAATTTCTTAGTCAAACATTCATCACCTTGCTTAAAAAATGTACAACTTTGTTGAAATTTTTTTGATCTGGACATTTAACTATTCAGTGTTCAGTTAAAATGTTGTCCTGTATATTGGATAAATTAGAAATTAGTAATCTTGGTCGAAAATTAATCATTTTCGTTGAATACTTAATCTTTTTTGTGTAGCCTTATTTTTTACCAGAGTTTTTATATAAAAATTTTAATATTCCATTTTTGTTTGAAATTTTATTCTGTATATAGTACATGTTTAAAATGTGACTATTTGGCTTAAAATTAAATTATTTGGTAAAAAATTCACATTTTTTAATTGATTATTATCAATTTTGCTTAAAAAAATCTGTTTCCGAATTTAAAGGTACACTTTTTTGTAAAATATTTAACTTTGTAGCTTAAAAACTTCACTCTTATGTTGAAAATTGATCTTTCTTAGTTGAAAAGTAACTTTTTTGTTAAAAATTCAATTGTCTTCAAAAAATTTTCTTTTTTTGGCTTAAAA
>NC_046658.1:181660077-181670823 GCF_010883055.1 Belonocnema kinseyi
GGGCGCATACTTTGAATAAAATATTTGTTATCATTCTCTTGAAATAAATGTGTTTTTTTCTTGAAAAAATACCGGTTTCATATGTATACACCTGGTACAAGTCAAGAGAATAATTCAAAGATTTTCAGTTTTGTTTTAAATCTGTTTGAAACAATTTTCTGTCATTCATTCACTGAGAACATTTTCGAGAGATCAATTCTGATCCTGAATCTTTTTCTAGCTTTGACGTAGGAACTAAGATTTTGGAACGCTTGCTTGTAAACCAACATCCGTTGCATTTAAAGCAAGGGTTCGAAGATCTTAATTCTTGCGATAACTTGTTTAAATTTTTAAAACGTCTTCAGCGGGAACTCGCTTTCTCTTTTTTCTTTCTGACTGCTGTTCAGTCAACGGAATTTTCAAAGGCTTTCTATGTTTCTGCGATAAAGCGATTACAGTATTTCTCTCTGATTTAATTTCATCAATGTTTGTTGCTTTTTTATTTGAAATCACGTTAATTAAATGACGCACAAAGTTTTTTTATTCCGGAGTAAATTGTTTATGAAATGATTTTTAAATTTTCGTTTTTTCAGTATCTTGTTTTATTTCATTCTTTTGCATCTGATGTGTTTTATACAAATTGCCGTGCCCTAGTGTTCCCACAAAGTTACATAAGTCGCATTCGCATAAAATTACCAGAATAATCTGGTGATTTTATACCACCTTTAGTTTGATCACTTTTTACCGAACGAAAAACAAGGATTCTGCAGGCATTAAAAACAATTACAAGGAGGCAATTATTTTCAGCACTATAGCTCACAGTCTTTTGATTAAGACTTGTCAAATAATTACTAATATTAAGCAATTGTTGCTTTTTATTGAAACAAGGAAAGCAAATTTTTACACGTTTTTCATCATGTTTTCCAACATGATCTTTAGATTTTGTAGACATATTTTACCATTTTTTCACAACAACGCACTTGCTCAAAATATAAAAAAAACATTAAAGAACTACAGACTACGCGTTGCATGATTGGCAAAGATATATTGCTAACTAATAGGTAGAAAATTTATTTTTATTGAACTTGTTCTAGATATGTTTACATCAGGTAAGACGCTCCTTTAATGTTAACATTTAACTGTTGTTGTGTGTTACTGTTCTGTTAACACATTTTAAACAGTTTTAACAATTGTGTTGACAGTATTAAGACGTACTTTAAAGACTTAGATAATTATAAATATTTTAGGAATTTATTATATTTCTTACTTAGTTTTATTATAAACAGTTGAAATCCTAATGCCTTAAGATTCTTTTTTAATTTTATAATGTTATTTATCAACAACAAGCAGAAAAAACACTTTATTACATTTTTTGAAACATTATATTTTTTAACCTTAAAAACACTTTTCTCAAAAACGGCACGGGGGATTTGACTCAAATTTTGTTTGCATACTATTTCTAAGCCCCTTAATATAATGAAGAAAAATTAGATGTGCTATCACCACGAATTCCAACTGCAAAATTTTTTTTATAAACTTGCCATCCTTTCTTTCTAAACCAGCTACATTCCCGTAGCAGATCATCAATTATTTCCGTTCTTTCGTATCTTATCTATCTAAATTTTATTTTATTTTATGTTTAAAGGAGACTAAGAATATGTTCTTGCTCGAGTTACTCGCTAACTTTAGAGGCGTTTAATAAAAAATAATTTTCAAGCTTCTAACATTAAAAGTCCCCGAACAGTTCGGTTTTCAACCAAGATCGACAAAATAAGACCTTTCTTTGTGGACTTAGATATACATATATCTGTACTTGACATGGCAGACATACTATTTTAGTCAATCAACGAAAAAGTTAAAAAATACAATTAAGCGGGAAGTTAAGAAATAGTGAAATTAGTAACTTTTAAAGACTAGCGTTTCGTTGATTCGTAGTGGGGGGAAATTGTGGGAGAGGCATTGCCGTGAAATGAGAGTAAATAGGGCTAGCGTAAGTAGGTGAAGTAGGGGAAATTCGAGAAGGGAAGTGGGAGAAGTAAAACCAATAGGGTCAGGGAAATTAGAGGAGAGTAAGTAGGAGTAGCGAAGTCAAGTTAGGGGTGGGAAAGCGAAGGGAAATATGGGGAAAGGAAGTAGGCAAAGTTAGTAGAAGGCAAGTAATTGAAGTAGCAGCAATGGTGCTTTGTAAAGGATTGGAAATCAGAAAAGGGAATACAAGGCCAATTATAAAAGGCAATATAAGGCAAATTATATAAGAGGCAGTAGGGTAAGAAGAGTAGGGAAAGTAAGGGGAACGAAGAGGAGAAGAAGCAGGGAAAGTGAGTTGAAGGGAAGTAAGTGGAGTAGCAGAAATGATGCTTGGTAAAGTATTAGAAATTAGAAAAGAGAAAACAAGGGAAGTTAGAAAAGGGAATACAAGGGAAATTATATAAAAGGTAGTTTGGAGAAATTAGGGCAGAGGGAGTAAAACAAGGTATGAGAAATGAAGAGCGCGTGTAAGAAAGTAAGAGAAAACAAGTGGAGAGGAAGTAGGTGAAGTAGATGAAGTAGGGTAAATGTGGGGAGGATCTGAAGGTTAATTAGGTCATATTGAGGGCAAGTATATGAAGTAAGGGGAAAATAGGGTAGCGTGATTAGGGGGGTGAAGAAGTAATACAGGAGCGGAAGTGAGCGGAAGAGATGTAAAGTAGAAAAAATTATTAAAAATGAAGGGGATTATGAGAAGTATGGCTAGGGAAGAGAAGTAGTATAAGAGGATTTTTAGTTAGGGAATTGAGGAGAGGGGCAAGTTAGTTAGGAAGTTAATGAAGTAGGGGGAGGACGAAGAGTGAAGTGAGGAGAATCGAAGAAAGAAATGCAGGGGAAGTAAGGGAGGAAAGTAGGTAAGCAAAGGATTTGAATGATTTAATTAACATCTTAATAGGCTAGTTAACCCTTTTTCGTAAGTTTTTTATTTTTAATTAATTTATGTAAAAGTAATTTTTTAATTTATATTTTGAAGCTCCCTGAGTCTTCAAAGTAAGATCATTTCTTTTAAATTATATTACTTTTGTTCAATTTTATTTTCTATGGAAAAACAATTTAAGCATTTAAAAAATGGTCCTTGTTTTTGCCTTTTGAGAAGGCATGTAACATCTGAAATGAAGTAATACTTAATTTATTGTTCTAATTCAATTGATGTTATTATTTATAGTAGAATAATCTTAGGTAATGAAAATTTGACAATCTTTCAAAACATGTAAGAAAACCGGAAGCTTTTAGGAAACTTTTTTTTAAATTGTAACACTTACACACATTTGAGGAAAGCTTTGAGTTATTTTAAAATATATTTAGGAGTTTTAAAAAGATAAAAAATAATGTCAATTTTGAACTGACTAACACAAATTTAAAAGAAAACATAGATGTTCTAAGATTTCAAACAAAAAATTTGAAACTTTTCAAAAATTTTGAAAGGTAAAATAATTATGTAAAAATTCTTAACGGTCCTGGAAAATTTTTTAATGATTTTTTATTTGAAAAATGTATATAGAGAAAAAACAAAAAGGTTTTTAAAGGTTTCAACAAATTTGCGAATTTTAAAAATAAAGAGTCTAGAACGTTTTGAAACACTTTTTGAACTGCAGAATTTAAAAAAATTAAGGAAAATTCGAGTAATTTCGAAAAATATGTTTATAAGACTTGAAAGTTTTGAAAATATTACAGCAAATTTCCACCACAATGTAGATTTTTGAATAGTTTGAAAAAAACTGTCGAAGCTTTTCAAGTTTTGAAAAGTATTACTAAAATAAAATACTTCTCTTAAAGTTTTCGTTAGAATTTTAAATGATTTTTTTATTTATAAAAATTAATTTCTTTGAATTTAAAAACATTTCATAAGGTTCCTAAGAATGCTGAAAAGTTCTGACAGAGTCTAAAGCAATTTGTTGAATTTGTAAAGATTTTCCCGAAATTTAAGGAATAATTTGTTAGTTTCAAATATCCTTTCTTATGGTAGAAATCTAATATTTTTTGTTTCAAAATGCTATTGTTTGGATAAAAATGATCTGTTTAAGGTAAAGAGAATCAGTTATTTTTAACTTTTTTTAAAAATTCTTTTCTTTATTGTTCAAATTAAAAATCGTTTTTGGTTTAAATATCAAATATTTCATTTTTCGCAAACACAATAAGATTACAGAAAAAAAATGACTCGAGATTTCTTTTCAAATATTAATTTTACGTTTTAACGATACAAAATTGTATAAAAAAAGAAACTAAAAGGTTTTGAAAAACTTTTTTTTTTAATTTCGCTGCACCTATACACATCTTAGAAAAACTTTAAATTATTTTGAAAGATATTTAGAAGTTTTGAAAAGTTTAGAAAACAATTTCTGAAGGTTTCATGGTAACATTTTTAATGATATTTTTTTAATACGAATGTATTTAGTAAGATTTATATAAATTTCTAAAGATTTCTAGAAAGGTTGAAAAAAATCTGAAAGATTTTCAGACAATTATAATTTTTGGTTCTAAGTCTAAGAAATAATTAATATTTTTTGGTTCGAAATGCAAACATTTAATTTTTCATTTCAAATTTAATTTTATATTTGAAAATTCAACTACTTGATTCAAAAATGAGTTAGTTCGATAAAAATTAAAAGTTTTGGTTGAAGATTTATCGTTTTAGTTAAAAATTCATCTCATTATTTCTAAATGTAACTATTCTTGTGAAAATTATTGTATTTTGTTCACAATTAATCTGTTTTGTTTAAGAATTTAACTACTTAGTGCAAAATTCATCTGCAGTTTTGATTTTTATTTAATTACTTGGTTAAAAGTTAAACTTTTTTGTTACAAATTAATTTTGTAGTTTGAAGATTCATAAATTTACTCAAAAATTGATCTCCTTGTACGAAAATGTGAATGTAAATTAACTGCTTTTCTTAGTTCATATTTTTAAGGTAAGAAATTACACTTTTTTAAGAATTTCTACTCTGTTGATAAAGAAATTAATCTTGTTTTTGTTAAAAATTATTTTGTAAAAATTTTTCTTTTTGGTTGAATTTTTTATTTGAGTCATCAGAAAGTTTGAAAAATCTTTTTGAATTTTATCAAGAATCTTAGCGAAATTATCTTTTTATGACCATGAAATCAGATAAGCTTCAAAAAATAAAATAAACTTTAAACATAAATAGTCATTTGATATTTTTGTTTTATATCTAAAATTGTTTTTCTTTAAATCGAAAAGCTACTATAGATGATGCTAGTCTCTTTATAATTTAAGGAACAATGTTTCTAAATAAAAAATCCAAAATCGTTCCAAAATTAAATTATTTAAGTTGCTTTCAACCTTGTTTTTTTATTTTCAGAGAGGCAGCCATAGTCACTTATCTACCTTTGCCTAATAAGTAAACCGACACTGGGAGGATGTGACACCTCCCTTCTTAGTTCGAGCATGATAATAAAAGAAATTAGAAAAACTCGCCCGACTTTTCTTGGTTTTTCAGAAACCGGAAAAGAATCATTAAATAAAAGTAAATGATCGAAAAAGGGAATGAAGAGGACGGAGAGGAAGATTTTCGTGAAATCCGAAATGGACCATCTCTGGACTCTTTATCCGGCTTACGCTAACACCTACAGTCCACCCGCTCATTCGCAATTTTATCATCCCCTGTCGCGCCTTCCGGAAGGATTCCAATTTTCTTTTCCTCTTTCGTCGCTTCCCTCACGCGGTCCTGACGGAACTCAATCTGTGTCTCATCGCGGATTATCGGGATTTCGCGAGCGATGTCTGAGTCTGAACCAAATCGGTTCTACAAGGAAAGAGAGCGAAGCGAAATGTTCAACGATCTTCATTCGCATTTTTTTCTCCTTTACTCGTCACCGTGTTTTATTCGCGAAATTCCCCAGTAACGAGCAATATCCTCTTCATGTTAAGAGGCTTTCTACTAGGGAGACATAAATTAAAAAATATATAATACATCTGATTAAAAAAAAAAGAATTTTCAGACAATTTATATAAGGGTGTTTCGTTCAGTTGGGGACTTTGTATATATAGGGACACTATATAGGTTAGGACAGTTTATATGATGGGGCACTGTATAGACTAGGACAGTTTATAGCTAAGGGCAAATACAAATTATTTGTTAAAATGTGTCTGCTATCATTTTCACTAATTTAACGTTTTTTTTTAAAGTTATATTGCAAGGAATTGGAATGAAAACAATATTTTAATGGAAAAAATGTGTCCTAAGCCTATTCTTGTTAATATTATAAACAAATTTAATAATTCAATGCACTATTCAGGCATTTTTCGTCCTAAAAATTCATTTTTTTCTATTTCAATTTTTTTAAATTAGGAACTTCATGATAATTTCAAGAAAATTGATAATTTTTTGGATCAATTTTATAATTTTTTTAACAAATTTAATTTTAAAAAAAGCATTTTTGAGCATTTTTCGACGCAAAAACTCGTTTTGTTTTATGTAAGTCCTTTTAATTGGGAACTTTACGATAATTTCAGTAACGCTCATAATTAGTTGATTGATTTCATGTTTTTGTTTAACAAATTTAATAAACAAATGCATTATTCGGGCATCTGTTGACGAAGAATTAATTTTTTTCGATGTCAGTCCTTTTAATTGAAAACGTCATGTTAATTTCAGCAAAATTCATAATTGGTTCATAAATTATATAATTTTTTTACAAAATTTAATAAACAAATGAGACATAATCAAGACAATACAATGCAGACATAAAATGGAAGTCTGAAGTCAAATGTTGGCAGTGAAAGAAGAACTTTCTTCAGACTCGAGAGTGTTTCGACTTTTCATATGCTATAGAATTTGTTTATAACAAATATTGAAAGTATTGTTTAATGATTCCTTGTGTTCAAACCATCTTGCCCAACTGTAAGTACTGAATGAAAAAAGGAACTTTTTTCTGAAATTAAAAGGACTTACTGAAAGAAACACGACTTTTCGCGTCGATAAATGCCCGAATAATGCATTTGATTAATAAATTTGATTAAAAAATCATAAAATTCATTAACTATTGATAAATGTTGCTAAAATTAACATGCAGTTCTTAATTAAAAGAATTGACATAGAAAAAAAAGACTTTTTCGTCAACAGATGCCCGAATAATGCATTTGTTTATTACATTTATTAAAATAAAATTATAAGATAGTGATGGATGTTGCTATAATATTTATGAACTTCCCAATTGAAAGGACTAGGCATTAAAAAAACGAATTTTTTCGTCGATAAGTGCTCGAGTAATGCATTTTTTAATTAAATTTCTTGGATAAAACCATAAAATTCATAAAAAAATTATCAATTTTTTGGAATTATCATAGGGTTACTAATTTTAAAAAACTTACATCGAAAAAAACGAATTTTTATGATGACAAATGCCTGAATAATGCACTTGTTTATTAAATTTGTTTTTAATATTAACAAGAATAGCCTTGAGAGAATTTTTTTTCATTAAAATATTGTTTCGATTTAAATGTCTTGCAATATAACTTAAAAACGTTAAATTATTAAAAATGATAGAAAACACATTTTCAACAAATAATTTGTTTATACATTTTTTGTGTATTGTATCATTATGAACTATATTTTTATAATGTAAATCTATGAAACGCCGGCGATTACAACAACTTTCCTATAATTGACGAGCACCGGGGATGTCAAATAGAAAAAATTGCCATTTTTTCGCAATACTTATTTATTTATAAAAAGAATTGAAAAACTAAATTAAAAATCATGCCTGACAAGTTTCTTTAAAATTTAATCAGCTTAATAAAAAACATTAAAATCTGACCAGAGGTTCAGCCAGAATCGTATTTTAAACCAAAAAATGTACTTTTACCCCACTGTGCGTTGAAGTGTCCGAAACAGAATCAGTCAGCGATAGCTCGTCCCGGTTTAGGCAACTTCATCAAGAAATTTTCCAAATGCGGAACATTAAAATGTTCATGACTTATTGAATAAAATCGCTTAAAAAGTTATGAATTTTATTCTTAAACGTATTAAAAATGTGAGGAAACGTTACTTTTTCTATTAGTGTAGCAAAATTTCAATAGTACAAGACTATAAAAATTATCTGGAATGTTTTGAAATATAAAAAAAATGGCGAATTTTGCAGCGGTACATTGACACGTTTTGAGGAGTATCCTTGATTATTTTTTACTAAATGTATAACTTGTCAGAATTAAAATAAAAAAGTGGTAACAAATTCAATAGAACTTCAAAAATATTATATAATTTTTACTTTTACGATTTATATTGAAATATAAAAGATACTCAACAATATTTATTATTGTCCCAATATTAGGCATACTTTTTATGTTGTCCCAGTAATGGTCAGTTTACTTTAATGAGATACTAAAGAATCGAAATATCTTTTTATCTCATTTCATGTATCAACCCTTTTCTGAAATGGATTCGATCTAATGGAACATCAATCTCGAGGAAAAGCATGAAATTTTGAAAAAGCTTTTTACTAGGTGAAATAACAGACAGATGTTGGTTCGGTTCGTCGACCCTCGAAATAAGGCCTGGTGCATGGAATAGGACCGACTGGCAGGACTCGTTTCTAGAGAGTAGTAGAGAGCATTCGGTCGAATTACCGGGGATAACGCCGAGATTTTCATTACTCTAAGAGCCGATTGCATTTTTTACGTCTCCATATCCGCGCAGTTCAATCTCGTCGGTCGATGGACGGCAGGACCATCTAATCACGCGTTCCTGGCAATAATGCCTTGCACCCCAGCGGACAATCCGCCAACCCCGAGTGGAGTCTTCAGCCTTTTATTCTTTATTCGTGGGGCTCGGTGACATCCTCTTTTTGTCCGGCTGGCCAACCCCGAGGTGCACCGGCGACCCCTCAATCGGGGCTCCAAGAACGGCTTAGCAGCCACATAATTAAGTCGCAATTCAAAATTAATCATCGACGTCGATTCCACCCACCCACTGGACCACCTACCCGGCCATGATAAAAAGAAGCTCCGACCGAGCCAGTTGCTTTCTTTGATCTTCCCGATCGCTGCACTATTCTATAACAAGAAAGCCTCTTAGGCCAATTATTCTGTAGATTATTATTCTTCCTCCTTGAGAACATTCGTCTAATGCTGATTTTATTTTATTTCACACAGAAAAAAGTATTCTGCAGCGTTTTAAAACGCGAATATTGAATTTCATTCATTTCATGTGGATTTTGTACTGGTTTTGTCTACTTGAATTTTTTTTTAATTGTTGACAAATATTTAAAATATTACAAGATAACAACTTTTCGAGTGTACATCTGTTTATGAATGTTTTTCAATTATTTTATATTTATCTTAAATTATTTCGAATTCTTGTCTTTTGTCTGCCATTTAGCACTTATTTTCAGGCTTTTCTTTTGTTCTGAATTTCCTCAATAATGCTTCCAATTCAAACCCTTTTCTTTTTAAATTAAAAAAAGCAATAGATGAATATATTTTTTCAGTGTATGTTGAATGTTTGTTAAAGGTTTTTTTTCTTTTACCATGAAGGATATTTTATTTATTTCTAGAAGCTTTTCTTTTAGTCCTATTTTCTTCGGGGACGGCTTAAACTGAAGTTCTTGACATGAAAAAAGCAGCTGTTAAAAACTAAAAAAATCAAGAATTTTGAAAATTTCGCCTTTCAGAACCCAATACTGGAAGCTGTCCTTTTATTGCGATTTACTTTCTAATAATGTATTAAATTAAAACTCTTTGTATTTAAAATTAACTAAGAAATAGAGGCTGCTTTTTTATATTCTTCTTTTATTATGGCGAATTAAAAAGAAAAGAAAAATGCAAATATTTTATTTTTCAGGCCTCAATTCTAGAAACTTTTCCTTTTGTCCTATTTTCCTCAAGGATAGCTCAAATTGAAGCTCTTGACGTGCAAAAATTGTAATGGAGTATCAAATTTGCAATCTCATATTCTTCTTTTTTGACATTAGGGGTCAAAAATTAAGAAGATGAAGAAATTTGGCAATAATTCACATTGAAACTCTTGTCATTTAAAATAAAAATAAAAAGTAGTTTACTATTCTATATATTTTTTCATGGTTCAAAAGTAAAAAATGCGGATATTTAGTTTTTTATACCTAAATGCAAACCTCAATTTGGCTTTCTTATTATTATGATTTTCCTCGATAACTTCTCAAACTGAAACTACTGTCATTTAAAATCAAAACAATAATAAAGTTTGCTTTCTTGTATACTTTTTTATATTGGTGGTTAAAAAAACAGAAAAATTCATATATTTTGTTTTTCAGACCTCAATTCTAGAACCTTTTCCTTTAGTCCAATTTTCTTCGGGGATGGCTCAAATTTAATCTGTCTGCATGCAGAATTTTGTGGAAGCTTTTCTTTTACCCCGATTTTTCTTAAAGGTGGCTGAAATTGAAGCTTCTGGCATGTAGGATTATGATTAAGGTTACAATTTTCTTTACTGCTTGCTTCTTTTTTTATATCAGTTATTCAAAAATCAGGAAATTTGTTTTTTAAGATCCCTATGCTGGAGGCTTTTCTTTTAGTCCGATTTTCCTCAGGGAAGGGTCAAATTAAAGAACTCGGGATATAGAAGTGCCATACAATATTAAATTCGCTATTTTACACTCTGCTTTTGTTATATCACTAGTTGAAGAATATTAAAATGTGCAAAGGGTGAGGGTCGGTAAGGCCGGTTTTTGGCCTAATTTATTTTTGGACCAAAAAATCTGAAAAAATAATGGTAGTATCTTATAAGTATCCCGAGTCGATTGCACGCT
>NC_046658.1:181670923-181675438 GCF_010883055.1 Belonocnema kinseyi
TTTAACGATTCTTAGGAAATTTCGTCTTTTTTACTTGAAAATTCACCTATTTGCTTGCAAATTTAACTGTTTGTTCAGAAATTTTTTTTTTGTTAAAAAATCGCTGTAATCAGGTTTGTCATTTAGTGTTCTTTGTTCTAATGCATTTATAATTTGGAACTACTTTGTTAATTCAATTTTCTTTAAAAAAATGTAATTGTTTTCAACCATAGTGATTGAACTGTTTAATTAAAGTTCTTTACATTATTTTACTTACCAAAACCTTAACTTTATAAACGCTTTTTATTTACACATTTTTTAAACTTACAAAATCTAAAAATTTTAAATGATTCATCTACTAATTTATTTATTAAATTATTAAAATATATTAAAATTCAATTATAGCGGTATCAAGCAAACAAATTTGAAATTTTCAATAAAATAGTTTTTTTCAACCAACATGATGAGAAAAAAACTAATATTTTACTTATTCTATTTTGTATAAAAAACAGTTGAATGGACACAAAAAGTACCAGAAAGAGGAATTTTCAACAAAAGGGTTGGGGTTTAAACTAAGAAATATTATTAAATTAATAAATAGAAAAATTTCTTTACAAATGTTGAGCTTTCAAGCCAAGAGAACGAGTTTTGAAGAAAAAGTTAAATTTACGAGCCACAAATATGAATTTTCCACAAAAATGATGAACAATTTAATCTAAAAATGACGAATTTTCAACAAAATAAGGGAACTTTAAAATGAAAAGATCAATTTTCGAGCAAACATGAAATAGAACAATTTTAGTAAAAAAAATGCTTAAAAAATATGAATTTCAATCTAAATAGTCAAATAGTCAACTAAAGAAATGAATGTTTAACTGAAATAATATTTCTTCGACCAAAAAAATAAATATCCACTCAAATAGTTGAATTTTCAACCAAAAAGAGACAAATTTTAACAAAATAGATGAATTTTCAACGAAAAATTACATTCTTAGCCAAGCAGATAAATTTTCACCCAAGAAGATTAAATAATATCTATAAAAATTGATACATTTTATTAAATAAATTGAGCAGTTAAAATTTTATCTGAAATCATTAATTTATAGTAACAAAAAATATGTTCTCTCAATAAAGATTAATTTTAGACAAATTATATGAATTTTTAAACAACTATGAATTTTTACAGGAATTTTTTATCTGATAGTTAAATTTTGAACCAAAGAAATGAATTTTCAACCAGAAAGGGAAGATCTTCTACCAAATTACTGAAATTTCAAGTAAAGAAGATCAATGTTAAACCAAGCATGAAAAAAATTCGAACAGGCAAGCATTTACTTGAATTCATTAAAAATTTGTTTAATCTTTTGAATCCTTTTAAATTTGCATACAATATTTTAGAATTTTTTTGAAATCTACATAATTAATCGGATTTTTTCTTGATTTTCCATTTTTTAATTCACACTGAAGTCTTTTAAGCTTACTTTGAATTCTTATCAATTTCTATCATATTTACTCCCATTTATCTGAATTCAATGTACTTGGTTTGGATTTTAAAAATTTGGTTGCATTTCCTTTAATTATTTTTAATTCAGAATATATTTTTTAATATTTATCTTGAATCAGTACCAGTTTGTGTAAATAAAAGTCTTCTCAAAGCCCTGAAATTGTTATAAATTCGCACCAGTTTGACTGAAATGAAATATCTTTTATTTTTTTAACTTTTTTGCAATTTGTTTTGAATTCACCCTCAATTAATAATAATTCATTCAAATTATTTTTTATCATTTGAAATACACATAAATTCTTCTAAATTTACTTGATTTCACTCAATTCAATGGATTTTTTGGTAGTTTTTACTAATTTATCCTAAACTTCTTTAAACACACCTTGAATTTTTAGAAATTTCATCACATTCTTTTGAATTCCTTTGAATTTCTTACATTTGCTCCCGAATTACCGAATTAAATTGCTGTTGTTAAGTTTTTAAAATTTTCACTAATACACTCGCATTTTTTTAAATTCATCTTGAATTTTTATGAATTTTATGGCTTTTTCCACATTTTTCTCATATTTCTCTCAATTCAATCAAATTTTATTTAATTTATTGGTTTTTTTATTTTCGCAAATTTTTAAAAAGAATTTTCCCCAAATTGTGTTCACTTTTACTGTACTCAATTAAACGGAAATTTTTTATTTTTTCAAAATTGGTTAAATTAAATTGAAATCTTATAAATTTCATCAGTCTCCGAAATTTCTTCAAAATCTTCTCATTTTTACTTCAATTTGACTGAAATCAATGGCATTTTTACAATTTATTTGAATTCTTTTGAATTTTTCTCGATTTTTTTTAATTGACTGTAAAATGAATTCATCCTGGGCTCGTTTCAATTCACCTTGAATTCTTTTGAATTTATAAGTTTTTTAGTTACATTTTTAATGTACATTAGTTAATTTTACTCAATTTTAGTCACAAATATATTTAAAAGTATTATATAAAGCTGCAAACTTTGAAAAATGTGTAATTAATATTTTATTTAATTACAAATATTTTGCATAAAATCATTTTTACTTAAAATTATTTAATAAACAGTTTGTTCAGTTGCACGAATGTGATTGGTAAAAATAAAATAGTTTTTATAACACATATGTGATTTGAGCCTTTTTCAATTCCTGTAAAGTGGGGTTACAGTTCTACCTTCAAGTCCCTATAAAGTGAAACGTACCGTCAGAGGTGAGAAACCTCTGTAAATTACAAAGATTTCCAAAAGTTTTTGAATGTTCGCACTTTCACAAAATTTAAGTATTTTAAAGAAAATTAAGTTTTCAAAATTTTTCTGTATGAACATGAATAATGGCCTATTATTTGTTAAAGAAACAATCTACCTCATCCTCGGTGGTGTAATTGATTATCGCTCTACTAATGCATAGTGACGTCCCAGGCTCAAATCCGGGCTGAGGTACATTTTTTTTCGTTTCCCCAACGAATCATAGACTAATAATTGGCACTATTTAATATTCATAATCAAAAATTAATTAATCACCCAAGCCGACAAAAGAATGTTGTTTAATTTAAAAGCAACAAAACTTTTCTCTGGATGCATATTTGATTCCCTTGAGAGGCCCTGAAACACCTAATTTCTCAATTCACAAATTTAATCTTCATTCCCAAGATTGTCTCGTTTTCTCGAGAGTCGAGACTGATAGTCGAACAAGGCTTAAGTCTCGTGGAGAAAAGTGTCGATAGTTATCTAGCTCCGGGATGACAAAAGGGTAAAGTGGCATTTGTTGCGCGATAATCGGGAAGAATGAGGCGAATCGCTTTCGGTAGAAGACTGGAAGCGCGAGGCATCGCTGTAGGTAGATAGGTAGGTAGGTGCAAGCCCAGCTAACCTGGACCAAGTGGAAAGTAACAGGGTGGACGTTTAACATATGAGCGGCTACCAGTGTTATTAATGCGGCATGAGCTTCGTACTCGGTTTCTTCGGTGCCCACGTAGACGGCGACTACCATCCGCTGAGGGCCACCCGCGGGTCCTTTGGGAGGCTCTCCGGTGCCCAAGAAGACCAGACCAGCTGGTAACACGACACTCGGAAACTCCGAGTCTGCAGACTCTGGACTTCGAGCCAGAAGCCACTAACCTATACCCAGGCGAAGGAGTAAAGTTATGTCTTCCTGCCCTCCGACGGCTAATTAATATGTGTTTAGGGTGGAATGCCACACGTCCTGGTGTCTGGTGGTACGTAGGTTATGTGCTGCAACTATCACCCTCTCCACCCAGCTCCTCGATAGAGATTCCGAAGGGACGCGATAGCGGACTAGAGTAATGGCAGCCATTTTTCAATGAAAAGTGAATGCTACTTTGATATTCAAAATATTGTTGAATTCTTTTCATTATCATTTATTCCTTTTACATACTATTTTCAGGTTGCAATTAACCTGGAAGACAAATTACCTATGGTAGTGTGAGTGGTACACTGCAACAAGCAAATTTCTTAAGTATCTTCACTTTTAAAGATAATATTCTCCTGTGGTGGAGCATACGATGTACCAATTAATTAGGGTACAAAGTATCAGCTACTTGGGATACGAAATGCAAAATAAAACAACTTGGCTTTTCGTAACCCAAGTCCGAGACATATTTGAATCAGAACCGATGTAAAGATCATTATAATTCTACCTGAAACCAAATTTATATTTACGTTTCTACTTTGCTCATTGTGATAAAATGTTTTTGCGGATGCAGCGTAGTTCGGATGGCAGCGTGCTCAGATCATGACCTTGGATGGTGTGGCCTTGTTGTTGTGCTTTTGGAACCCAAGAAATGGAAGGAAACGAGAAATTACAATTGAAAGTTTGTCTTTTCTTTGCTCATGATTACATTTCGTAATAAAGCACATTATAATAAATATATCGGGGAAAGCCACTCAATTATACCAATGTTTAAGGTGGCTTGGGCGTTTGGTGCCGTACAATGTGGGGGGCACTGTGGGGGCTATCTATCATGCGATCAGTCTTTATTTGAATTTTATTGATATA
>NC_046658.1:181675538-181686376 GCF_010883055.1 Belonocnema kinseyi
TTCTTTTTTGCAAAGTGATCTAGTATATTTTCTTTCGATAATATCAAATTTTCAGAACTGCCTGTGATTTTTTTAAAAAGCGCCCAAGCCACCTTAAACTCAACTTTCTTCATTTTTTGTTCCAGGTACCAGCATCCAGAAAACACGTACAGGCCACATCCGAGAGATTCTCCAAATTCACCACCATCATGAGATCAAATATTTGATCATTGGTTTAGATTTATCAATTATCAACCTCCAAATGTAAATACATCCAACGAATCAGAATAAATTATAGAAAGTACACATATCACACAACTTTCTTCCATTTCCTCAATATCAGAGTGGTAAAAAAATATACTTTTTATAATAAAAAAAAATTGATTTGAATTAAATTAGTTTTTGAAAAAGGTTAATTTTAGACTGAAAACTATTATTTACGAAAGGCGTTGGTTCTCTAATTACTTTAAAATAATCATTCTGCCTTTTGAATTCTTTAAATTCTGTGTATTCATTTAGTTTTCTCTAGATTGACTGGAATACATTCAAACTCTTTCAAATCCTTATGAATTGCTATAGCTTCCTTGAAATTTTCTGAATTTAAAATACTTTAAAATAATGCAAGACTTTACAGGAGATGAAATAAATTAAGAAATTCAAGAAAGTTAAGAATTTTAGATATTTTCAGAAATTCAAAATACACAAGAAATTCAGGAAATGCAGAGAATGCAAGACATTTTAATAATTCATAATATTCGCGGAATGAAAGGAATACAGGATATTCAAGGATTACTGAACATTCATAAAACTAAGATATTTTTAGGAATTTAGAGAGTGCAGAAAATTTTAAATATTCAAGGAATTCCGGACAATCAAGGAATTTTGTGATTTCAGAATATTTAAGGTTTTTAGGGAATCCAGAGAAATCAAGGATTACAGAAAACAGAAAGGATTCAGAGATTTAAAAGGAAGCCGAAGAATTTCAGAATTTCAGAGATTTCGAGGAATTTCATAGATTCAAGGAATTCAGGAATTCAAAATATTTAAGGAATATAGAAAATTCAGAATATTCAAGTAGTATTTAAGGAAATAAGAAGAATTTCAGACATTCAAAATTTCAAGGATTTTAAGGAATTCAAAGATTTCAGAGATTTACAAAAATTCCGACAATTAAAGGAATTCAGAGATTAACCGGAATTCCGAATATTCAAGGCATTCTGAGATTTTGAGAAATTCAAAATATTTAAGGAATTTGAAATATTTAAGAAATTTCAGAAATTAAGAATATTCCAGGAATCAAAGTACCACAGGAAATGAAGGGAATTTCAAAAATTTTAAATTATTTTTGGAATTCAAGAAATTCAGAGAATTCGATAAATCCAGAATCTTAAAGGAAATTAGGAAATTTATGGATTGACAGGACTTCCAAGAATTCAAGAAAATCCGAGATTTGGAGGAATTCCAAACATTGAAGGTAGTCGGGAATTACAGAGAATTTAAGAAATCCCGCATTTTCAAGGAACTAAGGTAATTCAGATATTTATATTGATTCAAAGAATTCAAGAAATTCCAAAATTTAAGGAATTCCAAACAATCAAGGAATTTAGGAATTCGAAATATTCGACAAATTACGGAAATTCGGAGTGTTCAAGGAATTATAAAAAATCGAAATAATTAAGAAATTAAAGTATTTCAGGAAGTAAAGAAAATTTCATAAATTTAAAATTGTTTGGGAAATTCAGAGAATTTAGGAAATCCCCAATTTTAAGGATCTCATTTTTGGGAGTGCAGAGCCTGTGGGTTTTCAAAGTATTCAGGGAATTCCAAAAATTTCAGAAATTCATAATATTTAAAGAAATAAAAATATTGCAGGATTTGAGGGTATTTTAAATATTCGAGGATTTTAGAATATTCCAGGAATGCAGGGAGTTCAGATAATTTTCAGGTTTTCAAAACTTAGAATATTTAAAGAATTCCGGAAATTCAAAGAAATCAAGGATTGCAGAAAATAAAATAAATTCATAGATCTTCGGGAATTCGAAATATTCCAGTAATTGCCCAAATTAAGAATATTCAAGGAATCAAAGTATTTCAGGAAATAAAGGGAATTTCAGAAATTTAAAATTATTTGTGGAATTCAAGAAATTCAGAGAATTCAGAGAATTTAGAAAGTCCCAAATCTGCAACGAATTCATGGAATTATAGAAATTCGTAATATTCGAGGAATTAAAACATTTCAGATAATAAAGAAAATTTCACAAATTTATAATTATTTTAGGGAATACAGAGAGTGAGGATTTTCAAAGCATTTAGGGAATTCCAGAAATTTCAGTAAAGAAAAAAATTAAAAGAATTAAAAATATTCCAAGATTTGAGGGAATTCTGAATATTCGAGGATTTTAGGATAGCAGTGAATTCCGATGATTTTAGGGTTCTTAAAGCATTATTCTAATTTAAGGCATTTCAGAAAATTCAAGAAATTTTAGGAATTTCAAGAATTTCTGGAATTCAGAATACTCAAGGAATTCAGAAAATGAGAAATATTTAAGGAATTCATAAAATTTGGAATATTTGAGGAATATATGGTTTCTACAGAATTCAGATAATTTCAGGATTGTAAGGAATACAGATAACTTCAGGATTTAATGTAATTTAGTGAATTGAAAGAATGTCTGAAATTCTGAATACTGTGAGAATTCAGGAAATTCAGAATATTTCAGGGTTTCAGGGGATTCAAGATATTCAGATATATTCCAAGAATTCATTGATTTCGGGATATTTAAAGCATTTCTGCATTTCCGGGAATACTGAGAATTTCTCGAATTTCATAGATTTAAGGGCCTTTAAGAAATTAAAAAAATTCATGAATTGCAAGGAATTCAGGAAATTAAAGAAATTAAAGGAATATAGAGATTTTCAGGAATTGAGTTATTTCGAGGATTTCAAAGAATTTCATAGAATTCAGGAAATTCCAAAGAATTAAAAATATTGCAAGGAAGTTAAAAGAATGCAAAAGAATAGAAAAAATTCAAAGAACTAAAAAAATTCGTAGGAATTTAATGTAATTAAAAAATAATCCTAAATTATATATTAAAACAGAAAATATTATTTACCCAACCTGTCTGCTGTTTCCCACCTATAATGTGTTATAAAAACGAGGGGCAAACTAAAAAATCAGAGTGATTTTTTTATATTAGAAGACCAACGCCACAGTTTGTAATTTCTAGCCGTAACACAAAAATGTTTTTTTTTACTCTGAAAAACAATCTGTAAATAAAAAAATAAAAAATCATTCATTTAAAGAAAATAATGTCGAATCTTCCGAGGAACTTGTGTGGGGTAGATCGGGGCAAGACAGAGAGTTGGGACAAAAAGGGCTTTAAAAATAACATTGCTATTTCTTTATTATTTTAATTCCTATTTTTGCATTAAGTAATATAATTTATTACTGCTGGAAAATCGAATCTTGTAAATTTTTATTCTAAAAGTAAAATAATACAGAAAATTGTTTGAATAAAAGGCAATATTTTGATTTATTAGCGGGTGTTTCTTCAATATTCGAAATTTTAGAGAATCATTACATATGCATAAAAACTGATTTCATATTCTCTCAAAGTAACATTTTAAAATAAAAAATGGTGTCAAATTTGTACACAAATCTTAAGAAAAATCTTTTTTTAAACTTATGAGACCTTCTTACCCTTCCGATCTTTAAAAATTATTAAAATTTTTCCAGATTTTTCTTTAATCCCGAAAAATTAAAAAAATGACCTTAAAATCTTTCAGACTCTTCCTTGACAATCACAGAAAAATTTTGAAATATTTTTTAAATAACTTCTTGAAGTTAATTTTTCAAAATAAAACATTACTTAAATATTTTTTAAGAACCTCCAATTTTATCCATTTTCGTGAAACCTTACAAAATAAAAAACAAAAACTTCACATTTTTCAATTATTTTTTAATCGTTTTAAAACTTCTGAATATCTCTTAAACCTGATCAATTTTTTCATAAATTATATAATATGGAAAAATTGCAATTTTTTCTTAAAAAATCGTTTATAATCTTTTGGAAAATTTGAGGAAATAATTTTAACAATTGCATAATTTTTTGCCATTGCCTCTTAGAATTTATGACAAACTAATAACATAAAATTTTCCCATGAATCTTAAAAACATTTTTTACACTCTTCACATCGTGCAAAATTCAGTAAAAAAATTTTCAATCCTGAAAAATAAAAAAATGGCCTCAAAGTCTTTTACAAAGTTGAAATTTTTTTTAACTTTTCCCAAGTTCGGATTAATCAAAGAACATCTTAAAACAGTGTTACAACTATATCGAAATATTTTATAGTTGGTTAGAATAATTTTAAAAAAATTTATTATAGTGTTATAAACAAATAAATGAAGGAAAAACATTTTGTGGGATTAGCAATGTTTAACTAATTAAAATGAATAGCGTTTGTTTAAAGGGGGAGGGAATAAATGTTAAATTGCTATTAATTAGGAGTAGATGTTTTTGTCATTATTTAAACAATATTTATAAACAAATTCACATTTTGGCGATTGACAGGTTTGATTGTTTCTTAATACAAGGAACTCACTTAGTATTCAAAAGCAGTGCCTTAGCTTCTCGAATCGCTGAAGAAAATAATACAAGAAAATTATCTCCGATCAAGATGCCCGAAGACTTGTTGCACTTTTTGTCGTTTCATGCTAATCTCTATTAAGGAAGCGTGAGATATCAGTTTCCTGGAATTGAAAGATCACTGCTTTCAGAAGCTAAAGACCTGCTTTTGAATGCAACGTAACTTAATTAAATTGAGAAACAATCGAAGTTCTCTATCGGAAAAAGGACACAAAATTAATTTGTTAATATCAATAGTGCACATAATAAATAATTCTTGTAAATTTGCAAAGTATCATAGCAAACAGTCACCGGAAAGAACTCCTTAGCTAATTCCGTATACATAGTTGATTCCATAATGCAAAACTAAAATAAAAATTTTTCCGTAAACGAAAATTGAGCTTATTTATTGCAAAATCTCCAATATGGGATTTTTTTATAAAAAATTGTTTAAACAATCACCAAAAGCATTTATTTTTAACTAATGGTAATGGAACATTTATCTGTCTTACACTTTACACAAAATCTATTAATTTTACCGTTTTAAGATCGTCTTTTATTAATCTGAATGTCTTTAATAAAATAGTGCTTGGGAAAAGTTAACAAAAATTTCAACTTTGTTGTAAAATAAAAAATTTAAAAAAAAAAATAAAAAAACATTAATCACACAAATGTTTTCAGAAATAAAAAATCTAATTGAAGAAAAGACGTTCAAATCGGATCAATTGTGTTGACTAAAAATTGACCCATACTACAATTTCGGATCGAATTGACATGGCCGATTTTGAAATTTTTGTTTATTTAATAACAAAAATGAAGAAAAATTGGACTTTTGAAGTATGCCGGTTTTAGAAAAAATGTTTTGCTTTAATTAAAAATGCCTAGAAAACTGAAAGCAACTATCCAAACAAGATTTCCAATAGCAATGCAAATGTTAAAAATTTATAGAATTTGTTATTAACAAAAAATTGAATGAAAATGGTTTCATGGAGATGGTTTGAATTAATAAAAGTTAGTAAATAATTTGCTATTTTTAAGGCAATTTTTATAAACAAATATCTATAATAAAAATAATGGATTGTTATCGAACTATCAAAAAAAATTGCAAAATATAAATGACAAAAAAAAGAACAAGTTCAAATGCTGAAACATATCCAAATAATGAATTTGTTAATTAAGTTTGGTTAAACAATGATCAAATGTTTTCCATTCATAGCAAAAAATTATTAACAAATAATTGGTTGTTGATTATGTGAAAAAGCGATATTTTATTTATAAATACATAAAATGACAATAATTTGTTCAAACAAATGTTGTTTAACATAATAAATTGTTTTCTTGTGATTAACATCTTCTAAAAAATTTAAAAGCTAGTTATTTACAGTTAATTACATCGAAATAATCAAATTTGTACCTTCAGAAATAGCAAAATAGTGCATTTATTAATAAAGGTTGTTTAAACAATTATTAACTTTTATTTGGTGACCCAAGATTTTACTTAGGTTTTATTTCCAAGTTATATAGGATCAATTTCATAGAAAAAACGGTATTTATTTCATTAAAAATAACTGATATGGATATTTGATTATAAAAATTGCTTTTAAAATAACAAATTATTTATTAACTTCTATTAATTTAACTAAAAACTCTTTTCGTCCATAAATTATTTAAATTTAGAGCGAATCAAATAACGAATCTCCGCCAATCCCCACAAAACGACTTTCCTTTACTTATTTGTTTAGTACAAATTGAATATATTTTTTAACATTTTAATTGCTATTTTACATCTTTTTTGGATAGTTGCTTTCACTTTTCTACACATTTTTGATTGAATCAAAGAATTTTTCAAAATCGGTATACTTCAAAAGGCAATTTTTTTTCATATTTGTTATTAAATCAACAAAAAAATAATTTAAAATGTATAAATCGGCCATGACAGTTCGACGCGAAATTATAGCTTTTAGGTAAAGAAAAATTAATATATTTTATTAAAAATGATTAAATCAAAACTAAAAAAAATGGTTAGTTGGGCCAACTATTTAGTTTTTAAGATATGGTACTGCTAGTTTGTTAGTCAGGACAAACATTTACTTATTTGCTGGTACGAACTGAATAGTCAATGCAACTAATGGAATTGTTGTACGAACTCATAAAATAGCAGTACTATATCTTACTAAATAAATAGTTGGCTCAACTAACTATTTTTTCAGTGAACAAATCACTGTTTTAATGTTATAAGAATTACATTTTAAAATATAATATACAATAATGTGGAGGATCAAATGAATAAAAAATTATTAAATTCGACATCTTGTTAATTTTCTATAGAGCAATGAATGTTAACCAACCAGGCTTACCCCGGTCTACCATGCCATGAAGGAGAAAACTGCACATCAGGGCATATCGAAAATTAGAAGTTACAATTTTTTACGTTTTGGTAACTCATCAGGAAAACTTTTTATTGTCTTAAAGGGATGTTTAGGGACTCATAGAATCCAATTGATTTGTTTATTATTCTATTTATTTGTTATTAACAAATTTTATGATTAAATCTATAAATTGCCTTATTATCGGTACATTTTTTTTTGCTACCTTGCTTCATATTGTACAGGAATGACATTTAATTACAAAACTAATTTAAAAGTTTATAATAACCATTGTTATAAAAAATTCTTGTAGCAAAATATTAAAATTTGAGAAATTTTTAAGTTAGAACTTCCTTCTCAGGTATTCCTTAAAATAATAAATGTTTAACAGTTTTTGATAAAGTATAACAACTAAAATTTTTAGAAACAAATTAAAAATGTTGGCCCTTTCACATCGAAAAAATTCGTCGTTGCACTGGAATCTTAGCGTTCATTGTTATGATTAATTCTCAATCTATTGCGATTGAAACCCCGAATTTTTCCAAGTGAAACAGGCAGCATTTTAAATTTATTTATCTAAATATTTTATAAACATTTAAGTTGTTATATTTTACTAAATTTTATCAAAGATACATTTTTAGGAATATCTGTAGCCATTCTAGCGATTGAAGAAAATTATAATTTGATAAAACCTTCAATTTGAATATTTTCTTACGAGAATTATTTATAACAATAGTCACTGTTAACTTCTCAAATATTATTTTGACTAAGAGTCATTCGTCCACCAGCATAGAACATTTCGAGCGCAAAAAAAATTTCTATCCAAAAGGACAAAAATTTTGAATTTGTTTCATTTGTTTATAAAAATTTAAATTGTTATATTTTATGAAATATTATTAAGTATTTAATATTTTAAGGATGCGTAAAGTCATTCTAAAGATTGACTTTTTCAGCCAGCGAGCGTAAACAGTGAATTATAGCCTTCCATATGTGTGTGAATATTTATAATTTTTCCTCTTTTCAGTCACTTTTTTTAAAAAGATTTTATATCAACAACTTCTTGTTTTTAAACTGATATGTCACCTTCTGACGTGGGGTCAAGATGAATCAATTACATTTCTTCGAATGAAATTGTAACTATTGCATATTCACTTAAAAATCTCTATTAGTTAGTTACAAATTAAATTATTTGATGAAAAATTTATGCATTTAACAAAATCTGATTTTTTGTTTTTATTTAATAATTATTTTTTAAAGTGAAAATTATTTTTTTTATCGGAGATTTAATATTTTTGGGTAGAAAAATAATATTTTATTGTATTCTTTTCACTAGGATGGCCCATAAGTGCCAAAAAATTATTCTAAATGATTAATTTTGAATAAAGGATTTTTAACCGAATATTTGAATTCTGAACCGCACGACTAAATATTTAAACAGGAAGATTTGTTTAAACTAGAAGAGTCGAATATTGAACAAAACGCATTAATTTATATCAATTAAAAATACATTTTTAAGTAAAAAAATTATGATAAAAGATTTCTAAAAAATTTGACAAAATAGCTAAATTCTCAACCAAAGAAATAAATTTTTAACTCAAATGATTAATTTTCAACAAAAAAAGAAGAATTTTTAATCAAAAATATTCGTTTGCTACAAAAAAGACGAATTTTTCGCAAGAGACATAAATATTTGAAAAGAAAATTTTGCAAGAAAAAGAAAATATTTAAATGTTAAAAAAATTAATTTTTAGTAAAAAAAATATATTCGATAAAAAAATGTAAGTATTTTGTTCAAAATCTGTTTTGTTGAAAATCCATCTGATGTGTTGAAAAAGTAACGATTTTGTTAAAAATTTGTTGTTTTTGTCAAAAAATTATTTGAAAAAATAAAAATTGGCGTTTTTTATTTGAAAATGAGTATTTGTAGGTACAAAACTAATATTTTATTGTAGTATTTACAACAAGATTTTCCAAAAATGCCTTGATTAATATCTTTTTTGACTTTTCACACAAAATGTACATTTTTAAGCAATAAACATAAATTTTTAACTAGGAAAATTAGTAACAAATGAAACTATTTGATAAAAAATGTATGCATTTTTTCAAAATCTTCTTCTTTGAAGATCCATCTAATTGGTTAAAAAAGTGACGATTTTATCAAAAATCTGTTGTTTGTGTTCAAATGTTATTTGAAGAATAAATCAAAATTGGTGTTTTCTAGTTAAAAATTAATATTTTTTAGTAGAAAACTAATATTAAAATAAGTAATTATTGTTTAAAACTATCTCCTCCTATAGTAATGCTAGACAGTTGTGGTTTTTCTAAGATTTTCAACTTTTGACAAACCCTTTACTTAAAGTGGATTAATAATTATTGCAGTTTAGTACAAATAATTGTTTAAATAAATTTATACTATTTATAACTATACTCTCTTCGATTTTCCCTTAAATGTATAATTTTGCTTTTGCTTTTCAGTTATGCGAAAATAATGCATAAACATTAGAGTTAATCACTTTTTAAACAATCTTTTTTTTTGTGAATGTACTTTCCTGGTATACAACAGATATTTTAAATATTTTTCAAATTCCCTACGTGAATCTTATCGAATGTAAATTTTCCTTGAAGCAGTTATTGCAAGCAATTTTGTTCAAAATGATATTCATATTATTATTTATTATTTCTTCTCTACTAAAAGTTCAAATGAATTGTTTAAGCAATAATCTTCGCACGTTTTCATTTATTATTATCTGAATAATTTAAAAGGGGACAAAAAGTAAAGAATGTCAATAAAACTGCTACTTTCTAGAAATGATATGGGAGAAGATAGTTATAAACAATAATAATTTGTTCGAACAAGTATGTTTTTTAAATTGCATTACTTAAAAAGAGAAAAGATTAATCTGCAAATTTCTAGGACTATTTAAAGAAAATAAAATCATAAATAATAATAAATTGTTTAAGCAATTACTTTGGGTATTTTCCTAAAAAATAAAAAATTCCAATTTTGAGTGCACAAAATATAATGAAAAATAAAAATTCGATTTTTCGGGCAAAGTATACAAGGTAAGAGAAAATGTGAACGAAAAAAAATTCGATATTCATGACTTTTGATTTAACGTGTAGCTTTTCTTTTTTTCGTAAAAAATAAAATTGAAAAAAATTAAATTTTTCGGCAAAATACACAAGATAAAAAAAATGTTTTACAAAAGTTCCTCATCGAAAAAAGAAAAATCATCGTCCAAAGAAAAATGTATGGACAAACGGTGTTCACCCAAAAAGGATCTACACATGTTTTATTATTACTTTTTAGATAGGACGAGTTAATTATCTTGCAAAAGAATGTTGCAAAAGAATGTTTAATAACAAAACTGTTTTTTATTAGGTGCGCATATTTTTTTAAATTATAAAAACATAAGAAAAATATGTTTTTTTTTTAAATATCAATGCATACCATGAATTGTAATAATATAAATTTATTAAAATGATGTATTTTTCAGGGTAACTCAGAATAAAATATAATGCAAAAAAAACAAATATTAAAGAAATCAGGATGATTGAAATTTGTAGTTTATTTTGCAATATCTGAATAATCAATCTCGGGCCGAGATATAGAAATAAATTTAATATAAATCTGATATAATAGTTTTGAACAGAAAGTATAAAAGTCTACATTTTAGATAAAATCGAGTGTGAAGCACAAGATACGTGATAACAATGTGTTAGTTAAAGCCGAGGGAGCTTTAACGAAAGAGAATTCAGAATCATTAAATTATAGTTGATGGCGCTTTCTCCTTTAATTTGAAAAGGTTTTCACACGATTGTTGGGGAATTACAAAGCCCAAGCGCGTAGCACGAGGTAAATACATTA
>NC_046658.1:181686476-181694311 GCF_010883055.1 Belonocnema kinseyi
ATAGATTTTTTTTGTCAACACAAATTGTTCATCAATAATAATTTTAGAATTCAGAAATGGTTTCCTTGACCCAATTATTAAATTTATAGTTAATGTAGTATGTACCTATTAAACAAATAACAATGTATGCACTCTGTTTATTTGTGTCATGAATAAAGAAATCGATAAGAATAGATGACTTGTGAAATTTTCTTCAATATTCTCGTTTTCGAGCTATGACTTTTGAATCCTTTATATAGGTCAGCAGAACGAAAAAGTGCCTAATAATATAGAAAAAATGAGATAATAACAAGTATATATACACTGATATATTTTCACGAATATTCATTAGTTACACTCATTTCGGCGATTTTTTTTGTAACCTGCTTGTAAGTACAATAATAAATCTATAATATAACATTTGTTTTCAATTTTAATGTTTTTATTTTCTAATAAAAATTATTCAAATTGAGAAAACACTTGATTTCAAATATCAAATATAAAAAAAGAAATTTTAAATTGAAATAGTTGAATCCTTAACCAAAATAGATTGACTTTTAACGATACAGTTGAAATTCTAAGAAACTAGTTCAAACATTAGCCAAATAGTTCAATTAAAAAAAGAAAAAATTCTCCATATAAATATAATAGTTGACATTTCAAACAGTTATAATTTATTTTTTTTAAAATAATTTTCCACAAAATAGTTAAATCCTCAACCAAAACAGATTAATTGGCAATCAAGAAGTTTAATTTTCTGCCAGAAATACGAATTTTTGAGAAAATACAAGAATTTTTAATAAAGTAATTACATTTTCAAGAAAGAAAGATAAATCCTAAACGAAAAATATAATTTTTAATATTTCAACGACAAGAAAATTTCACTTTATATCAAAAACAGTTAGATTTATGAAAAAAAAAATTAACAAAGTAGTATAAGCTTCTTCTTTTGAAATCCTAAAAAATTTACATTAAGTTTTAAACTCTTTGAAGTCTCTATAAATTAAAAATTTTTAAACTTCTAAATAGCTCTTGAAGTTATTCAATTTTCTTTCTGAAATGTTGTGATCTTGCAAAATTGAAAATTGTTCATTTAAAATACTTAAATACTCTTCTGACATTTTAGAAAATCAGTTTTAACGTTTTAAAATCTTTTTCAATTTCCTTTGAAAATGCAGATTACAAACAAACAAAAATCCTATGCAATTTTATGCGAATCTTAACATTAATTTCATTCTCATTAACTCTTTCAATTTTTTGTTAAGAAGTTTATTTTTTTCCAAATATTCAAAACTCTATATTTTATATAAAATGTTTTGAAATCTTTTCAAGAATTAAATTAATTTCGAAGCTTTTCATGATTTAAATTAATTTCGAATCTCTTCAAGATTTAAACTAATTTCAAATCTTTCCAAACTTCTAAATATCGTTTCAAATACTTCCGTTTTCTTAAAAAAAAAGTTTAAATCCTTCAAAATTGAGATAATTATCTCGAAATGTTCTAGATACGTTTTCCAGATATATTGAAATCTTCTGAACTTCTGAAATCTTCTGAAATTTATTTTACATCTATATGAAGTCACATCATGTTCAAAAGATCTGCCCGCTATGCGGGCATATTCTGCTCATTGTACCAACCCCACATTTTTACATGAGACCTTTAAAATTGAAAGACAAACCAACGAAAACTGAAATGTAATGATTGTGAATTCTCTATTGTTAAAGCTCCTTCAGCTTCAACGAACACGTTCTCATAACTTGTGTCCTGAGAGAAAAGGATTAATAGCAAATTTTCAGATCTAATTTAAAATCAATTTTGTTACTAAAGATTTTATTGTATCTTGTGTTCAAAATTTATCTTTTTTGGTTGAAAATTCAAATGTTAGTTTAAATTCTTTTTTTCTTTCGGTGAAGGATTAATAATTTTAGTTTAGAATTATTTTTCTTAGTTGAACATGTTACTATTTTGCCAACATTATTTTTTTGAAAAATAATTTAGCTTTTATAATTGTGTTTCAAAATGTACATTTCTGGTGGAAAATTAAAATATTTGGTTGAAAATTCCTTTCATTTGATTGAATACTAATAATATATGCTGTAAATTTATTCCCTGGGTTAAAAATTAAACTATCCAAAATTACTTTTCATTTTGAATTAAGTTTCTTAAATTATGGATGAAACTGTACATTTTTTAGTGAAAAGACCAACTATTTGTTTAAAAATACATTTTTCTGTTGAAACATTAAATAATTTAATGAAGGATTTATTTGTTAGGTTTGAAACTGAACTATTAGTTTAATTTTTTCTTAACATTTTTGTTATCTACAAGTTTATTTATTTAATTGAAAATTCGGGTAGTTTTGTTAAAATTAGTATTTTTGGTAAAAGGAAATAATCTCCTTACAAGGAAAGATGCTCGACTATCTTGAGTTATTTTTTTCTCTATCAAACGGTAATAATAACATTTTGAACCAATTCCTTGTTAAGGCGTAGAGAGAGAGAGAAAAGGGGTGAAATTCACCTTAAGAACTGGATTATCCCGAGACAAGGAGAAGCATTTCTCTCCTAACTTCGACTATTCTTTCAAATCATACCGCTTCATGCAGAAAAAAAATTGATTTTCATACAAAGTTTTTACCGCGGAAATAAAAGTGCATATAATGAATCACATGGTATGTAAGGTGTAGATTTGGTTATGAATGGAAGAGCAAAGCAGCATCTCGGAGATTATAGTCTTGTATCTTCCAGATTGTTGTAGGTTAGAATAAAAGTAAAAATCAGAAGATAATTTATTATAGCGTGCTACGCCCTAGTTGATAGTCATCCCAGAAAATTAAAAGACCCCTTCTGGGACACTTTATATGATACAATAAGTACTTGCGTTCATGGTGAAATAATAATTTTGCTAGGCAGTATGAATGGATGAGTGGGCATACAAAATAAGGATACAGAAAGGGTTTTTAGGTAATTTTGGGGATCCAAGACCAAACTATAACGGAGATAAGTTAGTTGTCTTATGTTTAGAAAGGGGTCTGTTTCTTACAAATGATTGGTTTAGGCACAGACTTATCCACATAGACACTTGCTCTAAAGAAAATAGCCACAGTATAATTGAACTTATTGTTGCGGATAAAAGACTTAAGGAGCTAGTAAAAGATACAAGGGTCATGAGAGATTTTGAAGGTAATACTGATCATAACCTTCTGGTCTCTAAAATAAACTTAGGTTAGGGATTGAGAAAAAATATTAACAAAAAAATGAAGCAAACGCGAATCAAGATTAAGAATGTACAGAAACCAGAAGTGCGAATACCCTTTCAGAATTAGATGAGCAAAAAGATCAAAGAGAAACCTTGGAAGGTACTAAAACTTTGAACATTGCAGGTCTCAGCGACGAGGAAAGAAATAGACGTGTAAATGATTACAGGCACAAAAAGAGGATACTCAGACGATTAATTGAGGAAAGTCAAGATAAAATTAGAATAGAAGAAGAAAAGAAAATACAAACTGACTTTCAAGGAAGCAAGAAAGTGTTTTAGAAAAATATAAAGCGAAGTAAAAGTACAGAGTTCGTCGGCATGAGAAACAGCAAATGTGAAACACTATATGATACAGGCGGGATACTCGACGCTTTGAGTGAGTCTTTTAGGGAATTATGGGGGATGATGCTATGTGGCACCACAACTGCGATGTGTAACACTATTCGTTAGAAAATTCAATTGAGAAAGTCTGTGTCACTAAGAAAACTTTTTCCCTAATCTCAAAATTTTTCCGTGATTTGCACGACCTTCCTGGCATAAACCCACTTTGGACTTCCCAAATCTTTTCTTGTGTTATTTTTATTACCCTACGAATAAGTATTTTGGAGTATATTTTACTTACGGTACTTAATAAGTTAATCTCTTTGTAATTATTGCAGTCACTTTTATCTCCCTTTTTTATATATTGGCACGATAATCGCATTTTTCCAATCGTCTGAGACGTCTGCCACCTTAAAACAAACCATCAGAGGAAAAAGTTTCAGAGAAGAAAAAAAATTTCTGTGCATTTGTTGATCTAGAAAGCATTTGACAAGTTGGACATAAGTGAACTTTTGGAAGTGCTCAATTGTAACCTTTTCCCTTGCCCTAGCTTTACTAAAGGGTTATGTTAAGATTTTATTATTACCGTTTGATAAAACATCAAAAACGTAAGATTCTATCCATTGAGAACTTTCTCGTAGCTCTCCTTAATATCGTAGCTGCCCTTTAATATGCAGCTCAACAAAAATGAATGATAGATTTGTGCAATCCTTGTTATTTGAAGAATTTATCTTCTTGGTGTCAAATGTAAATATTATATTGAATTTCTTTATAAATGAAAATTAATTGTGTTTACTGAAAATGAACCCTGTTGACTAAAAAAATTTAACTATTCCATTTCTGGTTCAAAAAGTATATTATTTTAGTTGAAAATTTATGTACTTTTCACTGAACGAGTTGTCGAAGGATGACTGAAAATTGTTACATCGTGCACATGAGAAGTTGAAGTAATTTTTTCTGTTAAAATAATATTTTTGTAGCAAAATAAAAACCATCCTCACCTATTATTACTATTAGAACTCATTTTAAATCCCTAATAAGCCTTTAATTAAAAAATGTATTATCAACATATGTTAAAAATTTGCCATGAGTAAAGATCCTTTATTTCAAGAAAGACCGTTTCCTAATTTTTAATTCCGTGTGGGTATTTTTTTAGAAATTTAAATGTATCTGTTTATAATTTCCGTTCCAAATATGAGTTAAAGTTGGAGATATTTAGAATGCATGAGCGCACTTGTTGCAACGTGAAAGTCATTCATAAACACCCACGCGGTAGCGATTGAAGATCAAAACTCATGTTTTAAATAAAGAGTGACTGTGTCGGAAAAACCCACAAATAGTAAAAAAAAAAAGGAAACATGTGTTTTTAGTTTGTATTAAAATTTTAAAAAGAGAGTACGGTCAGAAATTTATTGATTTAAACCAGTAAATCGTCAAAAACAATATAAAATATTTAAAGCTAGAATAGCAAAAAAAACATATACAAAAATTGCAAGCATACATCATTTGTTCTAATCTGTTTAGGCGTTATTAAAATGATTCAGTAAGTTTTAATTCTTTTTATGCTCTTAAATACACGAGGTCTGAAATATATGAAAAAGTTATGAAATTATTTTTAAATATTTAACAATCTGGTCCAATCTATATACCTGAAAAAATACATAAGATAAATGTTTCCTAATCTCTTTAAGAGTTTTTAAAAAAAGATTTGGTAACATTTGAATTTTTCCTGTTTTTAGATACGCTTAATTTTTATTGTTTTGATATTTTTGAAGCTTTAGCTTCAAAAATATGAAATATTTATTACTTTGCATTCCTGATTGTAATAATTTTTATTAATATTTACGATACTACTGACTTTACTTATTTTTAAAAAATGGCTTATCTCTACCGAATTCGTGAGTTCAACAACTAATTTTTTTAATTACTGCTTGAGTTTTTTGTGCATATTTCTGATAAAATTTGCTATAAAATGAAACTTAATAACACTAAAGAATATTTGGGAACTACATCTTTTTAAATCTCTTACGGCATTATTTAAAGATTCAGGCAGAAGAATACTAAAAAGTTATAAAGAGCATGCCAATAACTAAGCATTACAAATATTTTTCCTAAGAAAACTTAATTTCTCTGGAAAACACAGTTTTTCCTTTTAATCATGAGTCCAAGCAAAACTTTCTTTCTATTTCGTTACTGATAGATAAAAATAATTTCTTACTAAACTTTGGTTTCCTATCTCTAAATTTACACAATATTACATAATTAGAAGATGTTGGATTTTGTTGGTGTACTAGTCTGTTTTTTCTGCTTCTCCTAAAACTAAGCAGGGATTTTCAAAGATTAAGAAGTTCTTTTAAAGACTTACTAAATTTATTCAATTCTTTTGGATTTTTGTCATTTTTTTATTTCCAAAGCTTTGAAAAAATCCATCCGTATATTTGGTTTGTTCCATTTTTGTATCTTCTTCTCACCATATTGTGTGATAAGCTAATTTTAATTGATGTTGACATGGTAAGAATTAATTAGATGTTAAGTTTTTTTGGTATGCTGGTCCACTACAATATTTGAAAGAACCCATTTGTATAGCTGGTTTGTTCCATTGTTGTGTCATCTTCAAACCGTGCTGTATGATTATCTGATGTCAATTAATGTTGATCAGGTAAGAATTTAATTAATAGATGCCAGGTTTTGTTAGGATTGGTTGTTATTGGTTGTTGCCTTTTTCTAACCTCTTCCAAACCTGTTGTATGATTACGTAATGTTAATTGATACTGACCACGTCAGAATTTAATTAGTAGATGTTGGATTATATTATTATAATAGTCCATCGTTTAGTCATTGTTCTATCTTCTTCCAAACCTCTGGTTTGATTAATTTATGTTAATTAATGTTGACCAGGTAAGAACTTAATTGTAAGATGTTCGATTTTATTTTTGTAATTGTCCATTGTTTGATCCATTGTTTTATCTTCTTCAAACCTTGTGGTATGATGCGTTGATGTTAATTAATGTTGACCAGGTAAGAACTTAATTAAAAGATGTTGAATATTGTTGGTAGAATTGTCCATTTTTTGATCCATTGTTTTATCTTCTTCAAACCTTGTGGTATGATTAGTTGATGTTAATTAATGTTGACCAGTTAAGAACTTAATTAGAAGGTGTTTTATTTTATTGGTATAATTATCCGTTGTTTTATCTTCTTTAGGCCTTGTAGTGTGATAAGTTAATGTTAATTAATTTTAACCAGATAATAATTTAATTAGATGATGTTCGATTGTGTTGATATAATGGTCTACTGTTTTATCTTCTTCCAGCCTTGTTGTACGATTAGCTGCTGTTAATTGATATTGGCCAGGAAATGATTTAATTTAACCATTTTGGATTTTGTTGATATACTGATCCATTTATACAAAAAATATCAACATGTTGTAATTAAATTCAATTATTTTTCGACACCAATTAACATCAGCTAATCATAAAACATGGTTGAGAGAAGAAATAACAAGGAAACAGACATAGATTATGGAATTTCATTTTCTTCCATTCTCGTGAAGCAGCTACAGTTGTGTAAATGTTTTGAAAAGTTCAATCGATTACGTTCGTTTTTTTTCTGTGTTCTACGTGTTTCTTGTGTGTTATTATTATTATTACACCATTAAGCCATTTCCCTTTCGAGGTAGGCGTGACTCACTTGGTAGGGGAAAGGAGTAGTGTGTGGAAGGGATAGAGATTTTTCAGATTGATCCAGAATTCTCGTGCTATTTAAGTAAATAATACGTTCGTTCCGCAACACTGCTCCGACCGAGGTTGCTGATCAATCTCTCTAGCAATCACTCCAAGCAACCTCACGAAGTCATTATGTAAGGTTCCCCACTTGGGTCCATTAGTAGCCAAGGTCTTTGTTTCAGGCGCCATTCACTCTACTGACACTCTTTTTATTAACTATTTGCCGCCATACTTTCCTGTCCTGGCATACTTCTCTGGCTTCTTTTATGTCCATGCATTTTTTCATGCAGACTCTCGTGTTTCTGTGACTTCGTATGTCTCTTCTAACCAGGGTCTCATTCACACATTCTAACCATTCTTTCCGCGGTCTACCTCTGGGCACGCTGCCATTTACTTTACCTTGATATACTTTTTACGTTAGTCGTTCATTTGGCACTCTCTCAACATGTCCGAACTACAGTCTGTCAAGTTAAAGCGTGGGTGGCTTTACTCGCAGTCGGTAAGGTGTATCGACATGATTTTGGTGTCAAAATATTAAGAAGAGCTCCCTC
>NC_046658.1:181694411-181696865 GCF_010883055.1 Belonocnema kinseyi
ACTTTTGTTTCCTTTCATTTTTTTATAAAGTAGTTTCCTGCTTCCTTCAAAGTCGTTTTGTATTTTTTTCTCTTCTTCTGCTCTAATTGTATCTTTACTTTCCCTAACTAATCGTTTAAGTATCCTGTTTTCGCGTCTATAATCATTTCTACGTCTATTTCTTTCCTCATATCTAAGACCTGCGATGTTTAAAGTTCTCTTGTACGCTTCTCTTTTTGCTTTTTAGGGCAGCCTGAATTTCATCATTCCACCACGCATCACCAGAAATTCTTCCTACAACTGCGGTACCACACACTTCGTTCGTACATCTAACAAGGATATCCCGTAACATAGTCCAGGCACCCTCTATATCTTTGTTTTTTATACGGTCCCCCCATGTTGCCCTATCTATGTTTTGGATTATCTTATTTTGGAAATCTATTCGCACATCCGGTTTCTGTAGGTTCTCAATTTTGATTCGCGTTTTTTTTTGCTTTCTTGGTTCTCTTTTTTCTCAATCCCCGACCTAAGTTAATTTTTGAGATCAGAAGGTAATGATCAGTATTGCATTCAGGACCCCTCATGACTCTTGTATCTTTGACTAACTCCCTCAGTGTTTCATCCGCAACAACAAAGTCAATTATACTGCGGCTATTTTCTTTAGAACAGGTGTCTATGTGGATAAGTCTGTGCCTAAACCAATCATTTGTAAGAAACAGACCCCTTTCTAAACATAAGACAACTAATTTATCTACGTTATAGTTTGTTCTTGGATCCCAAAAATTACCTAAAAACCCTTTCTGTATCCTTATTTTGTATGCCCACTCATCCATTCATGTCTCCTAGTAGAATTATTCTTTCCCCATGTTCGCAAATGTCTATTGTGTCATTTAAAGTGTCCCAGAAGGCGTCTTTTACTTCTCTTGGATTACTATCAACCGGCGCGTAGCATGCTATGATAAACAGCCTTCTGATTCCTACTTTCATTTTAGCCCACAGCAGTCTGGGAGACACGAAACCATGGTCTCCGACGTGCTGCTTTGCTCTTTCATTCAAAATCAGACCTACTCCTTGTTTACAATGTGATTCACAGTCTACTCCTGACCATATTTCAAATCCGCTTTTCAACACGCCGTTTTTTATGTCTTTAGTTTCGCATCCCTTTTTCTTTGTTTCTGGCACACATAAAATATCTAGTTTCTTCACGTCCATAGTTTCACGCAATTCTTTTACCTTGAGCTCATTTACTCCCCTAGCATTCCAAACACCCAGTCTCCATTCGTCACCTGAAACATGACCTTTAGATTTTCCGTGTGCATGCCTTTTGTCATTAAAAGTTCCAGTCCTTTCTGAGGCTATTTTGTAGTTTGTATTATTCATTGTTTAGATTATACGCCCAACTAACACCTTTATGCAATAAGTTTATTTTCTGAATCGAAATCATGTCAAAGATAAGTATCAAATCGTCATATGGTGGAGATTGTAGTTCTAACGTCAGTCCCACCAAGAACTTCAGTTAATAAGGGAAGGTTGGGAGAGGGGGGAGGTAGAACTGGAACCGAGAGAGTCGTCTTGGGTTTGTGTTTTTGTTTCCATGCTGAGAAGGTCATCAGCCTTCAGCAGCGTTGTGATATATGGAAGTTAGTATCCGGCCGTCTTCTCAGACCGTAACCAAAGAGACTCATATACATACATATATATATATATATATATCTTCCCTTGTGTGTTTATTTTAGGCCTACATCTTTGAATTTACAGTAAAAAGCGAGTCACCCCCCCCCCCGGTTCAAAATCTCGGCGTTATTTTTAGTTTGTAGGTTTGAATTTCTTTTTTTTTCTTTCTTTTATCGTAAAATTATAATGAATGGTTCTGAATTACTTATCTTTAAGTACGTTTCCGGATTTCCTAGTAACTGCATATCGAAGCACAATTTTAAGAAAGTGCATTTATACCAAATTTAAATTTTTCTATTTGGCTTTTTCCCCAACCGAGTTTATAAAAGACAGCTCTCCTTCAAAGTTGCAACGAAACTGTTAGAGAAAACACAAGATAATGCAAGGGAAGAAATATAAAATGTAAATCCAGAAAAAAATTTTAAAAAACCAAAAAAGACAAATTTTCAAGAAATATTCAAATTCGAATAAAGCCGAAAACAGGTATTTTCGATAAAACAGTTGAATTTTCAACAATATAGATAGATTTTCACTTGAAAAGAAGATGTCAACGAACCAAAACAGATCAATTTTCAACCCGACGTTTGTACCCCTGATCAAAAGAATTGATTTTCCACCGAATAAAAAGAATTTTTAAACGAAAAGTATGAATGTTGACAGAATTGTCGAATTTTGAAGAAAATGATTCAGTTTTGAGCCAAGTAATACAATTTTTGACAAAAAAAGAACAATCAACAAATTTCGTTGTAGGCGTCGCGACTAAAAAGAATAAGTATGCACACATATGGATACACACACAAA
>NC_046658.1:181696965-181698262 GCF_010883055.1 Belonocnema kinseyi
AAAAAGTCTGTGTCACTGAGGTTAGGTATATAATTAAGAACTTGAAAAACGGTAAGGCTGCCGGGGTAGACGGTATTAACGCTGAAATGCTTAAACACGGTGACGCGTGCATACCATATGGACTGTGCGAATTGATAAATTTATGTTTCGAGATGGGAGCCGTCCCAGACAATTGGAAAGCAGCGATTATCGTACCAATATACAAGAGAAAGGGAGATAAAAGCGAGTGCAATAATTACAGAGGGATTAGCTTATTAAGCACCGTAAGTAAAATATATTCAAAAATACATATTCGTAGGGTAATGAAAATAACAGAAACAAAGATTTGGGAAGTCCAAAGTGGGTTTATGCCAGGAAGGTCATGTACGGATCAAATATTTAGCTTAAGGCAAATAACAGAAAAAAGTTTGAGAGTAGGAAAAAAAGTTTTCTGTGCATTTGTTGACCTATTAAAGCTTTTGACAAGGTAGATAGAAGTAAACTTTGGGAAGTCCTGAAAGAGTATGGATTCATTGGATGGATCCTACAAGCTATAAAAACAATATATACAGGTAGCAAAGCGAGTGTAAGAGTGAATGGGAAACTGACTGACTGTTTCGATATTATTCAAGGAGTTACACAAGGATGCGTTATGTCTTCATGGTTATTTATATTATTAATGGACAAGTGTTTAAGAATGGCTCTCTTCGACGAAGAGGGTGTGGATCTCGAAACAGTAAGGGTACGTACGGCAGAGTCTATCGAAGACCAACAAAGAATGTTGAATAAACCAGATGCAAGCATGAAGAGCATAGGCCTCAAAATTAACGCAAATAAAACAAAAACTATGGTGTTCGAAAGAAAGAGTAAGAAAACACTATGCAATATTTTATTAAATGATGAGAGAGTTGAACAAATTGATAAATTCGTATACCTTGGTAGCTTATTTACTAGGGACGGAAAGATAGATGAGGAATTAGATAGACGAATAAATGAAGGTAAGAAGGTTATTGTTAGAGCAGGTCCCCTTATCAGAAGTAAAAATATATCAAATAAAGCTAAAATGCCAATACATAATTCTATATTTGTACCGACTGTACTATACGGAAGCGAGACATGGACTTATCAAGAAAAAGATAAGAGTAAAATAGATAAGAGTAATTATAAAAAAATGTGGTGCAGAAGAGACGCTAGTAGACACATGGGAAAGAAATCGGTTAAGATACAGTCTGTCAAGTTAAAGCGTGGGTGGCTTTACTCGCAGTCGGTAAGGTGTATCGACATGATTTTGGTGTCAAAATATTAAGAAGAGCTCCCT
>NC_046658.1:181698362-181718652 GCF_010883055.1 Belonocnema kinseyi
TTGTTTGTTTATTTTAGGCCTACATCTTTGAATTAACATTCGTAGTTGTCGTGAGTCAGCTCCAAACAGATGGTCCTGAGTGGGTACCTTTTGTTGTTGGTTTTTTCTTCAATTTTGGCTGTACTTGCATTGTTTTTTCATTGTTAATGGTTCAAATTTGTACATTTTTTCCTAAAATTTACATGAAATGCCCTTTTTCTTGCATTTAAGCGAAAAAAATGTGCCGACTCACGACCAAGATTGAGAAATGGCAAAAGTCGACAATTTCACTTTGCGCTGCATTGCGACCGCAAAAATCATTCCATACTGCTCCGAACGATATAGAATTGCAGAAAAAGAATCGTGTATCTGACCAAAGACATGAACCCTGCTTACCCTCTGTTTTAGACCAAAACTTTTACTGTGACGACTTAGGACCAGTCTCCCCTACATTGCACAATTTCGAGTGTTTACTGAGGGAAAACAAATTCTTTATTCCTTTTTAATTCAGCAAACTTTAAACCCTGTATTTTTTCCGAATTTAAAATCTTGCACTTTCAAAATGAACAAAAGTTTTAATCAATTCCGTAGCTTCATACAAGTTTCAAAATCTAAAATTTGCAATTATTTCATTTTGAATTGCACCTGAAAAAATATTTTAGATTGACAGAAAACCTTTCTCTTCTATTCCTATTAATTACAACAATCGTAAAAATAATAATTTTTGCAACAAAGAGGTTTTAGCCTAAAATCCAACTGTTTTGAACAAAATTCGTTTCTTTTTTTTTAAATTTAACATTTGAAATATTTTTTTTTCTGTTGACTGAAAATTCTTTTTTGCTTAAGGACATAATTTTTTAAAATTCGTTTACTTTGGTTTAATATGACTGTTATTTATGTAAAAGTGTAATTTGGGTTGGTTGAAATATCAACTAATACATTTTTCTTTGTGAATTTATCTTTTTTTATTATAAATTTATGTATTTTGTTTAAAATTTGTCCGTTTTTGGAAAAAATAATTCATTTTCGTTTGCACTTTATCTCTTTGGTTGTTATTTCCTTTTCAGTGTACAGTATATAACTATTTTGTTAAAAATTATATTCGATCATTGAAAATGTCTTTTTTTAACTGATAATTTAACTATTTAATTTTTAATTTGAAATTTATTTATGTTAGTCGGACATTTATGATTTGAGATGAAAATTTATTCTTTAGTTGAAAACTTTTGTTCTTAGTTTGAATATTTTTTAGTAAAAAAATAATTTTCTTGGTTGAATATTCATCACTTAAATTCACTTAACCGGAAATTTAAACGTTTTCATTTTTCGTTAAAATTTTATACTTTTTAGAATAAAATTGGTCTCTTTTGATAAATATTAAATCTTCGTTCATTTATATTTCTGATAATGTAACTGAACTGTTAATTTTTTCGTTTGAAAATTAATTTTTTCAATTGAAAACCTAATTTCCATTTTTTGTTGCAAAAAAGGGGGAGGGTCGGTAAGGCCGGTTTTTGGCCTAATTTATTTTTGGACCAAAAAATCTGAAAAAATCATGGTAGTATCTTATAAGTATCCCGAGTCGATTGCACGCTAAACGGACTACCCTCCACCCCCCAGCCACCCCCACTCCCCTACAAATATAGGAAACACCACTATCCACCAACTGTATTTTCGAGAGATTTGACACTCTTAAACATGTATTCTGAGGTTAGCTCGGGTTTGCTATTGTTTTCGGTGTCGCCGAATACAAATCTGGCATCCTTTGACTTTTATCGCGTGCAGGTTCAAAGTCATTGGAAGGTCAAATCGAGAGAAAACGGTAAAAAAATCCAAAAAAAATACGTTATAGGTTCTTGGAGTCGCTAATTACGAATCTGGCATCCGTTGAACTCTATCGCTTCAGGTTCAAGGTCATTTGAAGGTCATTTGAAGGTCAAATCGAGAAAAAGCGGTAAAAAAATTTTTAAAAATCGACAAAAAACGCTGAAAAAAGTATGTCATTCCGATGACCTTGAACCTGACGCGATAAAAGGCAAAGGACGCCAGATTTGTATTCGGCGACCCCGAAAACCATAGTTAACCCGAGCTAACCTCAGAATACATGTTTAAGAGTGTCAAATCTCTCGAAAATACAGTTGGTGAGTAGTGGTGTTTCCTATATTTGTAGGGGTGGCTGGGGGGTGGAGGGTAGTCCGTTTAGCGTGCAATCGACTCGGGATACTTATAAGATACTACCATGATTTTTTTCAGATTTTTTGGTCCAAAAATAAATTAGGCCAAAAACCGGCCTTACCGACCCTCCTCCTTTGCTTAGTTGAAAATTCAACCATTCGGTTGAAAATTTATGTCTTTTAATGAACATTTGCCTTTTTTGGTAGAAAAGTAATATCATTAGTTGGGAAAAACCCATAAAAATGTATTATTTGAATTGAATATTAATTTCTTTGTTTCAAACTTGAAAGCTTGAAAATAAATTTTTTTTTTATACAATTTTTCACTAAACCTTTAACTATTCCATTTTTGTGAAAATAGATCTTTTTTTTGGTTGATGATTAAACTTTTTGGTGGAAAATGCATGTACTTTTTTGAAAGTGCGACCCTTCCGTAGGAAATTGATCTTCTTGGTTAAAAATTCATCTACTTGGTATAAAACTATAATTTATCAATATTATGCTGAAAAATTAATTTTTTATTGAAAATTAATTTTTTTAACCACAAATTTAACTACTTTATTTCTAGGTAAAATTTGATATTTTTAATTGCAAAGTTGTGTATGTTAAAAATGAGTTTCTTTTTTGGTAGAACAATATTATTCTTGGCTAAAAATTTATCTTTCTCGTTAAAGTTGAACTATTTGGTAGAAAATTAATTTTCATGTGTGTAAAGAATAATCGTTGAAAATAAACATTCATTGCATTGTTTAAAAATTAAAATATTTTTCTAAATTATTCTTGAGTCAATAATACATTTTTTGCTTCAAAATTGAAATATTTTGGTTCTGGCAAAATTGGTCTTTTTTGTTACTTTAACTATTTGGTTAAAAATTCATGCATTTTATTTGAAATTCGTCCTTTTTGGAAGAAAATGAATTTTCTCGGTTGTAAATAATTTTCTTGTTTTAAGTTTATATATATATATTTGTGAAAATTTATTTTATTCTTTTGCGGAGAGTTTTTTTCTTTTGTTAGTAGCGTAACTATATTATTGCAATTTTTTTCTTGTGAAAAGTTAATGTTTTCAATTGAAAATTGATCACTTCCATTTTTCGTTGTAAGTTGATTTTTTTGATATGCAAATTGAATTATTTACTTAATAATTCATGTTTTATGTGGCTTCGTTAAAAATTCATCTTTTTAGTTAAATTCCAATCAAGTGGTTGAAAATTAATTTCTTGTTGTAAAATTCATAATTTCAATTAAAATTGTACTTTTTTGGTTAAAAATTTAACTACTACGTCAATTTTTCTTTTCTTTTTGCCGTAACTTTTCTAGGAGGGGAAGTGAGGGGAAATAATGGTTGGGGCAGTAAACGAAGCGAGAGGAAATGATAAAAGGAGAATTAGAGAAAATTAGAGGAAATGATAGGTGGGGTAGTCAGGATAAGGGATTGGAGGGAAAGTAGAAGGAGGGAAAATGAAAGGAAAATGAGTGTCATTGAGGGGCAGTATAGGGAGTAAGAGTAAGTAAGGGGAAGTAGGAGAAGTGAGGGGAAGTGAGGGGAAGTAAGCGAAATGAGTGTATGTGAGAGGAAGTAGATAAATGATTAGAAATGAGAGGAATTAGGGGAATTTAGCGGGAGTTAGAGAGGAAAAATATAATAGCAGGTGGTTTAAACATAATAAATAGTATGGTTAAAAAACTTTCGCTATAAATTTCTCCCCTGGAATCCTGGAATATTAACGTTCAGAAAAATATTTAGAGATCGTTAAGGCCACTTTAAGATCTTTGTTTACAACAGTCTCAGCATAATAATTTTCCTTCTCGCTACGAGTTTAAACCATACATACACAAATAAGGAAAGATCATACATTGTGAGTAGGATGTATGCAAATAGTATAAAATACGAATCGAATTGCAATCGTTTTGCCGAGGTGAAACCGGACTGCTTCAAAAATAGGATTCGAATACTGATTAGAGGCACAGATGTTGTCTCATAAAAAAATGGATGAAGGCGCAAGGAGCCGGGAGCAAGATCGAAAAAGGGCGAAGGCGTTCTGGAGTATCACGCCTACGCGAAGGAAGAGGCGCGTGTAAATAAAAGAATATTATTCTTCGGGCCCTGAACTCTGGGAGCCGTAGGCCCAAAGTTAGCGGCTGTCTGGTTCTGGTAGCAGGCTGGGGCTTAGGCGAGAACGCCTCATAAATAACTAATTGTTGCGGGCGAATTGCGTTCGTAAACGAGCGACGCAGTGGACCCCCCGAGCTCCACGAGTCGAAGATATAAATTATTAAAACGGAACAGGACCCACAGCAGGACCACAAGGACCATAAGAGAGGCTCCTCAAAACGAGTCTGAAACTCCTCTACCAAACAAGATCCTGATTCCTGGCTCAATTAATTACGGCCCACGTATGATTTTTCCTTAACGAAAATCACCTATGGCGAAACAGGTAGCAAAGTCTGAAACTGAATCTCGTTTGGGAAGGAAACAAAAACTGACTTCGAAAATCTCCACTATCTTTTTTTTTTATAATTTTTTTAGACAGCAATACGTTTTCGATAGGGTTTCCACTTCTTTTTCAGGAATAATCTGAAGAGCATGGCAACAATTAATGTTTTTAAAGAATTTAATAAACAATTATAATTTATTTAATTCAAAATAGTTCCACAATTTTGTGTAAGTAGAAAACAAGCATGTGGGCTGGGCGCGAAATTTCTTATTTATTCACGCAGTTTTTAAATTAAAATATAAAATTATTTCAAAGTACAACAAAAGGGTGTCGTAGCTTATAAAGACGTTAATCGAATCGTTTAAGCCTCCCCATACCCTATTTTAAGTACACTACCCCTATACATTTCCCTCTCCGTCCACAGTTTTCCAGATAACATTGCTCTTTCCCTACTTTCATTTTTCACCATCATTTCCCTCTCCTACTTACCCTTATGCCTTATTATTTTCTCTGTTTACCCTTCCTATAACTCACTTTCTCTGCTATCCAATTCCTGATGTACACTAACCACCCCTAGTTCCTTTATCTCATTTCCCCTCACTAACCGTACACAGCCTCCTCTCGTTTTCCCCTAATTCCACCTTCTTCCCTTAACACAATTTTCCTAATTAGACTACTTTTCCTACATTTACTTTTTCTTATTTACCCTACTATTTACACCCTCTTTTTTCATACGTCACCTATTTTTTTCTCAATTTTTCCCTCACTTTCTCTGCTTCCCTTCCCCACATTTTTTTTATTTTGCTTATTTCCTTTTTCTTATTTCCGAATACCTTATATCCCTTTACTTACAATTGTTACACTCCCCTTGCTTCCCTGCTTTACACTCTCCTCACTCTCTTCACTTAAAGTACTTCTTTTCCCCTAATTTTCCTTCACTTTCTCTACTTCCCTTCTATTCAATAATTTTCCTTGCTTCTCCTCATCTACTTTCCTTTCCTTATTTATTCTCACCACCTCTACTTCCCTCACCCTTATTTTCCCGGTTTTCCTTGACTTCCTCTACTTCTCCTTGTTTCTTCTATTTTTCCTTTCATGTTATCATAGAAATAAGATGTCACCCAGGGCTACAAAAACTCTAAAAATTACTATCACTATAACATATTTATGATTTCGTAGCTCCGGAGAGAAGCACTTTAGTTTCGGTCAAGTGTTCGTCTGTCGTACTTGTTGGCAGGAGAGCAGGTGAGGGGAAGTGAAGGAATGAGGAAAAATAATGAGAGGGAAAGTATGGGAAATAAGGGAATGTGAAGTAGTAAAAGAGGTGGGAAAAGAAGTGGCGCTGAACTATTGGAAGTGAAAGAAGATAAGAGAGTGGCATGTGAAAGGCAATTTGAGTTAAGTAAGTAGGGGGATAGGAGTGTTTGCTGGATAAGGACGAATAAAAGAGGGAGAGAAAGGCATGTAGGGGAAGTATTGCTTGAAACGTATGTAAAGAGGAGATTTGATAGACTTAATTAAGGTCTTAATAAACAATACTTGTGATGATTTTTTCTACAATTTATACTCAATGAAAGCTTTATTATTCTTTAAATGTTTAAAATATTCTTTAAAACCTTATTTTCTTTTTAATTAACAAAAGCTATTTTAGACGAAAAAGACTAGTATGACTTAAAAAAAAATGATTGACGAATGTAAATATTCTTTTTAATATAACGTTTTTTTGTTTGTTTTTTGTTTTTTGAAATAACCAATTTCCGGTAAAAAAAAGTTAACAGAACCTAAAATTGTTCAAAATTGTGATTTTCCTTTTAAATCTATTCAACAAAATGAACTTCTTAATTCAGTTTGTGAATTCAACGTAATTTTTAAACAAAAAATCATAGGATTTAAATCTGAAACTTTGTTAATTAAAATACTGATCGTTTTCGACAAAAAACTATAAAATAATTCTAAATTCTTCAGAGCTGTAAATCTTCGTCTAACTCTATTAATTATATAAATATAAAAATTTGTTAATTAAATTGCTAATCATTTCCGACAAAGAAACACTAAAATAACAGTGAATTCTTTAGAATTGTAAATCTTCTTTTAAGCCTGATAATTCTTGTTTCAAAACGTCACGTTTCAATATAAAACGCTGACAAAACTAAATTGTTTAAAAATTTTAACCGCTTAAATCTAATAAATTTTGAAAAAATAGCAATTTCTGAGGTGAAATATTGACATAAACAAAAATGGTTCAAATATTCTAAATCTTGTTCGAATTATAATGGTTTTTGTTTTAAAATATCAATTTTGATATAAAACAATAACGTACCTATCTTTTTTGTAAAATTATGAATTATCTGCCAAATTTAATGATTTTCAATAAAAATATTAATTTCTGATCCAAAACACCAAAGCAGTCCGTAATTTTTCATGTGGGTAAAATTTATTCTTTTAAAGAAAAATCTTTGTCAACTGTTATCAACTATAATAAATATTTGGTTAGAAAATTATTATTTTTGTCTTTAAAACTCAACATTTTTGGACAAAATTTATTTCTTAACTGTCCAAAACAGCTTTCTTTGTTAAAAATTCAAATTTTTCATTGAAAATTTCGCGACTGTTGGTTCACGCGCTTCGTGCTCGATTATATATTAATATTGCGCTTCGCGCTCGATAATGTATTTACCTCGCGCTACACGCTCGATCTTTGTGCATAGAATTTTTGAAACTAAAGGTGAAAGCATCGACATAAGTAATTTGGTAATTGTGAATTCTCTTTTGTTAAAGCTCTTATTCCCATAAATGTATATTATTATAATTCATAACTAACATTGGTATTAAAACAGGCGTAGTTTCATTGTCCACTTTGGAAAAAATGCGAATTCTTTAAAAGAAATTTTGTCGTTAAACATTTTATTGCAACTTTAATCGCTTTCCCATAAACGAAGTTTGCTCATTTCTAATATTTTTTATGATTTGAACTTTACAGATACGGTCTACTGAGTAGCTGTACTGTTTTAACTGAAACTAACAAAAATAAAAACATTTTATAAATTCAAATTTTTTCTAGTTATCTTGAAAACGGTGAGAGAAACGTGAAAACTGAAATTTTGAGGGTTTTTTTAAAAGGGTTTAGTCCTCGGTTACCTCTGTATAAACTAAGGAATCAGTATTTTGAAATTAGAAAAAATCTATACTTTGAATCATGTATCTCGGAAGCAATTGGAGATGCGTGAAAATTAATTACATTTTAAGGATTTTACAGCAGTTTTTTTTCTAACAATTTAAAATAACACACTGAAAAGATTTTTAAAATTCGAAAACATGATTAAAATGTTTTATTTCATCGAAAACAGTCAGAAATACATGAAAACTCAGCAAATTTGAAGGGATTCGCAAAGCAGGATTGTTTTTGACAAAATCGAATTAACTCAATATAAATATTTTTATCATGCGCTGAGTTTCCTCCTATTCAAGAACAGTCTCTTTCTGAACTCTAGGCAAACGATTTTGCAAAGAATTGTTTCTTATTTACTTAATGGTTTTACATTTATATCGTTCCACAGTCGGGTCGAATTACGCTGATTACGAATCCAATATCCAAAATTTAGAAAACAAAATAGCGGATTCAATATGGCGGAAGAGTATACTAAATAAATTAGGGGTTGTTTTTGGGGGTTGCAGAATATTATTGTGAGGTTGGTAACATAATATGGGGTTTTGTGAAGGTGGTCAAATTGTTTCGTTAAAAGTGATAGGGGTGAATTTCAAGGGGTTATCGAATATTACTGATGATTTGGGGACAAGACATAGAGAAAATAAAAAACAGAAATAAAAAATTTTATGTCTGTTTTACATGGCCACACTTTAGAATTGTTTCGTTAAAAGTAATAAGGTTGAATTTGAGGGGTTGTTCAATATTATTGATAGGTTTAAAACATAACTTGGGGCTTTAGGAAGGTCACCCGGGGCTTCTGTTTTCAGTTTTTAAGTTTTGTGGCTGTTTCAAATAGAAAAACTTTAGAATTCTTTCGTTAACTTGGATAAACACGAATGTCGTAAAATTGACAAATGCGCGCTTATGGGAAATTACAGGGCTCGCCCGCTGAATGGTTAAGTCAAGAAGTCAAGTAGAGATACGCAAAAACTGACAAAAATTTCAGTTTATAGAATTGTGAGAATGTGTGAATGAGACTCTTTTGTGGAAAAAACTTGTTTTTCCGAAAACTTTTTGATATTATTTCAAACACGCAATTTCAAAACTATACAAAAATGGTATTACAAATATTTACGGTCTCTGTAGAAGTCGTGAGTTTGATAATTTTTTATTGCTGCATCGGAGTTCTGTACATCTTTCCAATGAAATTTACGGTACAATAAAACTATATTGCAAGAAAAAATGTTTCTTAATCTTTCTGACGTTATTAAAAATGTCCAGAATCATTTTATTACTTTTGCACTATATGAACACCTTATAAATTTAGAATTAATTTTTGGTATAGCAATAGAGAATATGTATGTACAGAAAAAGGGAAAAATAGCAATTAATAAAGAAATGATTTGTTCAAATGCGGTCTATACAATGTTTTTTGTCAGAAAAAAATTTGATTGAGCAAAATCAAGCTCCTTTATATATATTTTCTTGGGAGAAAAAATTTTTTATTGATGAAGGGTAACTTAAATCCTCTATTTTCATATTCATATGTTCTTAATTTATTGCTGATCTTTTTGCCATAACAGATTATCAAAGGTTAAGAATACCCTGTTAAAAATGTTTGGAATTCTAAAAGACTTCTGCAAGAGTTCCAGATTTCCAATACATGTATAGCGTTTGTAAGACGAGAATTGGGCACATGGAAATCATGGAATTCACGAAATTCATGAAATTCCTGAAATTTACAAGATTCATGGCATTCACAGAATTTACGCAATTCAAGGAATTCAAAGAATTCATGAAAATCACGGAATTCTCAGACTTCATGGAATTGAAAGAATTCACGAAATTTATGGCAATCATGCCATTCACGGAATTATTGGAATTCAAGAAATTCCAGGAATTTTCGAAATTTGTGGAATTCATGTAATTCGTTGAATTAAAGGAATTCACGAAACTGCTAGAATTCATGGAATTCACGAATTCACGGATGTCACGGAATTCAAGGAAATCACTGAAATCGTGGAATGCGCTGGATTTACGGATTTCATGGAATTCGCGCAATTGACTGTAGTCACGGAAGTTACGGATTTCACGGGTTCATGTAACACCCGAAATTTACGGAATGCATGCAATTCGCAGAATGCACGGAATTCAAGGAATTAACGGAATTCGCAGAATCCACGGAATTGGAGAAAATTTGAATAATTCATAAAATTTAAAAAATTCGAGGAATTCCATGAATTCCGTCAATTCCACGAGTTCCCGAATACCATTTATCCCGTGAAGTCCGTGAATAACGCAAATTTCTTGAATTTCGTGAACTCCTTGATTTCCGCGAATTCTTCAGATTCCGTGGATTCGGTAATTTGCGTGAAATCCGTAAATTCCCTGATTTTCTTAAATTCAATGAATTTCATAAATTCATTGAATTCTTTAAATTCTGTGAATTTCACGAATTCTATTAATTATGTGAAATCTTGAATTCCATGAATTCTGTAAAATTCTTGACTTCTGTGCATTTCTTGAATTCTGTGAATTTCTTGAATTCTGTAATTTTCTTGGGTTCGGTGAATTTTCTGAACTCTGTGAATTCCTTATATTCCATGAATTTCGTAAATTACATGAATTCTTTGAATCTCGTGAATTTCTTGCATTCGTGCATGCCGCGAATTCCTTGAATTCAGTGAATTTCGGGTATTCCATGAATTCCGCTAATTCCATAAAATCCATGAGTTGGGGGTATTAGAACTTTACATGAATTCCGTAGATTCTGTGAATTTCACGAGTTTTTCAAATTCTGTGAATTTCACGAATGTCTTAAATTCAATGAATTCCTTGAATTTCATAAATACGCGCGTTATGTACTAAATATCAACAAAAGTTTTGGCTCCGGCAGAAAATTTTTTTGTCAGGAACAAATGTTCTGTGTTACTGGCTACTGAACTTTTATTATAAAATTCCGATCCATATAAGGTTATGTACCGATGCCATCATTTGGAAACTAAAACATTATGTATTGTAGCGTTAACTTAAGTTTCAGAAATAAACTTCCAATACATGTAGCGGAAGTTTCCAACAGGAATTTATAACAGTGTAGATAAACGGATTTTTCTCTAATTTAATTAACTAAAATTTCCCTAATTTATATTCAGAGAGATTTACCTCTTTTTTAAGTAAATTTTTTTTTTATAGACTATGTAATTCTTTTTACAGTTGACGGAATTATATAGTTCTACAAGAATCTGTTCCCGATAAGCAGAAAAAAATGAGGATCCCTATTCTTTATATGCTCTTGATATTTATGATTTGGCTGACTGTATTTGGTAAGCAGTATACAAATAAATTATAATGTTATTTTGATTCATTATTAATAAAACATATTACCAAATTTGTTATTAGAATAAAAAAGAAACTATGCGAACTATTTGAACATTCAAGCATCTTTACAGAAAAGTTATGCTGTCCCTATTTTAACGGAAAATCCCGTATTCCTAAAAAAGACAAGACTACTTTCAGGAAAAATTTTTAATGGTTAAAATACGTCGATTTTTTTTATTTACAGACTTTAGAGCCGTAAGGGATCGGCGGCCTTGAAAACAACTTGCAAGAGAACCTGAGATGTAACCAAAAAATTCACGCACGAGCAGTAAAAAAAATTTAAACAATGCACAAACTAAAAATCGATATATGAATCACCGTTGTCATAAAAATTCTTTAAAACGAATTAAGAAACAGACCTCTCTTTTGCATTAGGATTATTGATGTTTTAGGTGTAAGGTTATTTTCTTGAGTAAAATAAAATTTTATTACTGTCAGGGAAAAGGCATGGAAAGCAAGAGAATTTTGAAATTAAGTTTTTGTAACAATTCTCAAGATTATCTTTTTAGTTATAAATTTTATTATTTGGTTGAAAATTTAACAATTTTTCTAAATACATCCTTTCTAGTTGCAAATTCGACTATTTGTTTAAAAATTCGTATTTTTGCGTTAAAAATTTAACTCTTTTTTACAGAACATTAAACTTTTGTTTAAAATTCATATTTTGTTGCTGATAAGTTCAATTAAATCTTTATTGGATAAAAATGCAAATGTTTTGTTGAAAATTCCCCTACTTCCTAGAAAATTTGCTTGTTGTTCAAATTGGTATTTTTTGTTAAAAAGTCAATGCAAATCTATTTTGATGAAAATTCAACTCTTTTTTTGAAAAATTCTATTTTGCTTTCAATATTCATATGTTTTAGTAGAATTTAAACTTTTTTGTTGTTGACAAAAATGCGACAGTTTGGTTGACAATTTAACAATCTTATTAAAAAGTCATACTGCTTGATTAAAATCTATTTAGAAGAGATTTCATCTATCTTGAATAAAAATGTAACTGTTCGGTTGTAAATTGAACCAGCTTTGTGAAAGTTTGTACTTTTTATTTTAAAATGCACTTATTTTAGAAATAATGACACCTTTCTTGACTAAAATATTTTTGTTTGAATTTGATATGTTGGTGTTAAAAAGAGAAATAAGCTCTTTCCTCGATGAAAATTCAACTTTGTTTGAAAATTTATTGTTTTTTGAAAGTTAAACATTCATTTGTTTTAGGCGAAATTAGACCCAACTTGGATAAAACTGCAACTATTTGGTAAAGTATTCAACTATTTTGTGAAAAGTGCATCCTTTTTTATTGAAAAAATCATCTTTTTTATTGAAAATTAAAATTTTTGTTATAAAAACTTATTTTTTTTAAATTAAGATGTTGATTGCTAAAAGTCAACTGAAATATTTTATAACAAAAAATTCAACTAGTTTTTTGAAAATTTATCTTTTTAAAATTGGATGAATCACTTTTTTAAGGAATCATTTTTTCTTAAAGATTTATATTTTTAGTTGAAAATTTATCTTATTGGTTGAAAGTTTAACCACTTGTTAAAAAATTATCTTTTTTAATTGATAATTAAACTACTTGAGGCAAAGTTAAATTACACTGTTAATTTTTTTTGACTGCTTATTCGAAAAGCTTTGTTTTTTCTTTTTAATTAATATTTTAACGGAAAATATACCGTCGCAGAAATCTCGAATTACCCAAATGGTTTACACTATATTTTTCTTTCACAAGACACAAAAACAAAAGGTATCAAAACGTTGCAAACAGTTGTCAACCACATTATGTAGCAAATGAGAACTACCCATTGTGGAACGTTTTGATGCGATTTCCTAGTTCAATTTGATACTCAAACATTTTGTGTCAAATCAAAAATATCAAGACTTGATTGTCACAAAATATAAAAGACAATCTCTGACATAAATGTATACATAAACGAGTCATTCATTAAAAAATGAATAGAATGAAATGACTACCAGGGTACTGGCGATAATTGCTTAATTATACAAGGTTGGCAATAAACATCATGAGACTTAAATATTTTATAGTTCTGCAATTAAGAATATCCAAACTTGGATATTTTGGATTTGAAAGTTTAATAATCTAAAAGACCATTCCTTTCTGGAATCTTGTTTAAAGTCACTATGGAGGAAAAAATCAAAGTATAAGAATCACGAAAATTATATTAGGTTTGCAAACCTTCTGGAAATTACAAGATTCAACGACTCAGGAACCGTTGAAAAATGGTTATGCATCAGGAATTTTTCTTTCTTAACACATAAAAATCAGGGATATCAAAACTTTGCAAACAGTTGACTGCCAAATAGTGTAGCAAATGAGAAGTGGACATTGTGCCACATTTTGATGTGATTTTTTGGCTCAAATTGATACTTGGACGCTTTGTGTGAAATATAACACATAAAGACAATATTTTCGCAAAAGATAAAAGACAGACTCTTACCTAAATCTATACGAAAATTAGTCATCAATGTCAAGATGAAAATTGTCAAATGATCATTAAGATTCAATCATGCCATTTAGAAATAGTTACAGTATGTAAAAATTTCTTCCAAGATATTGGCGATAATTACTTTATTGGTCAATATCGACAATAAATTTTGGAAGACTATGCTTATTTGTAATTGTGCAATAAGGATATGCCAAACTTGGACAACTTTGATTGGGAAGACTAAACATTAAACTCAGTAACCAAAATTTATTTCCAAAATCTTAAAAATCCAAGGGACTATTCACTTCCAAAATCTTGTTTAAAGCCACCATGGAATAATGAATCAGAGATTCAGGATCACGAGAATTAAATTAAGATTTGCAAAATTTTAGAAATCGCAAGATTCAGTGACTGAAAAACAGTTAAAAGAAGATTTCAAAAATCCCAGTGGATCTCGGAAATCTTTCAAATCTTTAAAAATCTTCCAGAAGCTGGTAAAGGTCTTTAAGAGATCTTGTGAAAGTTATCGGTTCATAGTGAGATATCTAGATCAGAAGTGAATAACCCCTTGTACGAAATTCGAAAGATCCAAATGGTACATGACATACCACATTGTTGTTTCCTTACACACAAAAGGATATCAAAACGTTGCAAAAAGTTGACAACCACATTTTGTAGCAAATGAGAACCACCCATTGTGCAACATTTTGATACAATTTTCTAGCTCTATTTGATACTTAGACATTTTGTGTAAAATCTAGCATACAAAGACTTGATGGTCCCAAAAGATAAAAGACAACCTCTGAAATAAATATATACAAAAACGAGTCATCAATGCAAAGATGAAAGGTGTGAAATGACTATTAGCATTCAATCATATCGATTAGAAATATTTGGTTTCACATTCTCTCTTCAACAAATCTTATTCTCCATCCAAGTCGACTCTGTTAGGACCCATCCCAGGGTATTGGCGATAATTGCTTAATTGGTCAATATCAGTGATAAACATCAGGAGAGTTTGAGAATGGTAACTATGGTGTGATTGGTCTCACGTAGGAGGCTGGTCAGTATAGATATACAAACAGACACATGTGTATATATATAGGTATATAGTATCGATGATTCCGTAAATGTTGAAGTGTGTTCGTGCCGCATAGCAAGCTGACACGTCTTTTCTTCCTGTGAAGTATGAACAAGGCCTCGTTGTGGAATGGAGAAGGTGTCGGAGCAGCGCAAAAGAGCGCACGATCTTTCCTCTCGAGGTGTTGGATGCTGCAATAAGAAGACTTGGGGAGGAGAGGAGAGAGGTTTGAGAGATATTAGAGATGCGAGATAGCTTTATTACAGGCGCAAGTCGATGCCAACGCGAGACATATCGGCGGCTGCTTTGATCATCCAAATCGGATTTCGATTCCTTTAGTATCTTCATGTTCTCGATGTTCAACATCCTCAAATTCACCTCCTCATGTTACCTGAGGAATCGCTAGATTCTTCAAGAAAATGAATCACTTCCTTGATCCTAATTGTTTTATTTATTTATATTCATTATTGGTGATTGCAAAAAGACAATAATAGCAAGACATGTGATTTAATTTCAATTTTTAGAAGTATTTTCTTTAGCAGCTTGCAATGACTTCAATGATATCATGAACAACTCTAAACTGGTGGCGATCATATTCCGAGTTCCAACATTTTTAATACCGTTTTTCCTTTGTTTTAACGATTTATTTGAATTAACAATAATAATAATAATAATAATAATAATAAGCCTGAGTCTCGGTGGCTCAGTTGGTTAGACACTCGAGATTCACCTCAGAGGTCCGGGGTTCGATCCCTGAGCCGGTACCTCTAGAAATTTTTCAATGTACCTTTACCGAGGTTCTGGTGGTTCGGAACCGACCTTAAGCTGTAGGTCCCTCCATCGTGTGCTTGACTGCAACCCAGTCCGTCAATGATGGGGTAAAAACCAGGCTTTGTCCAATATATCTGGGCAGACTGCTCTCATCAGATCACTTGATTGAATTATAAAAATGCGTCCGTGACTGATGATATATACCGGGACAGCCCCGTGCAAAAATGATCAAATAAAAAATCCAACTCTAACCAAAAATGCCTTCGACATGTTAGGCAGTATAAGCCTGTGACAACATTTCAACACTGAAATGTTTTTTATAATAATAATGCCTATAGTAAAATCTTCTGTAATTCCCTAATTCAATAGTTTTACCAATATCGTTGATTCGAATATCTAAATACGAATTTTCTACAAAACAGTTTACTTTTTTAACATTCGAATATAAATGTTCAAACCAACATTCTTTTCAACGAAATAGTTAAATTTTCTACGTAAAATATCAATTTTAACTAAAAAGATAAATATTTAAAACAATTACTTTTTATTCAAGTAGTAGTAAGTAGTTGACCTTGAAAACAAAAAACATAAATTCCTAATTCATAAAAAAACGAATTTTCTATGAAGTAATTGAAATTTCAACCAAAGAATATTTTAATTTAAAATAAGTAGTTACAATTTTTATGAAAGAAGATGCAAGTTCTACCGAAAGAGATGATATGTCTAACCAAAAAGACTAATTTTAAACAAAGTTATAAGTTTTTGAATTTTAAATTAAAAAATATTTTTTTTCCAAAGAAAAGACAATTTATTCTATAAAACAAAAATTTGAATAACTATTCTTTTTTTATGGTTTTTTGTTTATTTTCTTGAAGGTTATACAAATGTAACTTTCCTAGTTGCCTGGATAAGATTGCAAAAGAATTTTTAAAATTTCCAATATGTCGAAAAAGTATTTTTTAAATTTTGAAGAAATTTTATTTCAAAGGATTTAACAGAATCAGAGAGAAATTTTCCTGCAGTTTAAAAGATATTTAGGTTTTTTTGACGCTTGAAAAATATTTCTAAATATTTTATGAATGATTGATTGGAAATCTTTTGTAATATCATGTAATATACTTCAATATTCTCCTAAATTGCATTTTATTTAACAATTATTTTAAATGTTCCCAGAAATCGTTAAAAAAATTGTCAAAATTAAAATCTTTCAAAAATTTACATTTTGTAAGATTTTTTTCGAAATGTTAAAGTTTTTGAGCAATGTGAGGAAATTTCTTAAAATATTAAAAATCATTTGAAGGATTTAAAATATTTTTAAATTTTTCTTAAAATTAATTTTCTTAAATAAATAAGCACTTCAAATAATCTGTGCCATCTTGAGAATTTTTTATCTTGAAACTTTTTAAAATCTTTAAAAAACTTAGAAATTTTATTTCGGAATCATAAAAAATCTACATTTTGTATCAAGTTTTTTGAAATTCTTTTAAATGCAGATTGAAACAAAATAAAATTCGGGTATTAAAGTCATAGTTACAATTATTTTGTAACTTTTTAAATTAAAGCTTAAACAAATTTTCGTTAAATGAAAAAATTTTTAATTAAAATCCTTTACACTGCAAAATTAAAATCCAGGAATCCGATAATAATTTTATTATCTTGGAACTCAAATTTTTCCTAAAATTTTTTGAAAATCCTTCAAAAGTATAATACTTACCGTAAAAATGGCCAGACTTCGTTGTTGAACATTTTGGAAATATTTTTAAAAATTAATATTTCAACAAAAAATGTGTTAGGATCTTTCTAGGAATTTTGGTGCAAATTTTGTGTTAATTAAAAACCTTTCAAAATGCTTATAAAGCCTTTATATTTTGTGATGAAAATCTTCAAAAATGCTCATTGTGTTTTAAATGTTTTAAAATCTTATCACGTTTTAAATTAGTTCAAAATCTTTTCCAAATTTCTAAATATATTTTAAACTAACTCGATTATTTTCCATATAATCGTTGAAGTCTCGTTTATTAATCAAAAATTTAAAAAAAATCTTCGCAATAGTTTTTTAAAAATAAATTTTAAACATAAAAAATAATTTTAAATTTTACTAGCGAACTTGAAAAACTTTATTTTTTTAAAACCTTTAAATATCCTTAAAAAGCTTTACATTTTATTTCAAAAGCTAAAAAAATCTAAGTTTATTTTTTTTATTTTTTCAAAGTCTTTTCCAATTTTATTTAGGTTTGGACCTTCTCAAAACTTGTAAACATCTTTGCAACTAACGCAAATTTTTTTTCAAATTGATTATTGTTATTTTTGCATGAAAATTAAATAATTCGACTTAAGCGTTAAAAATGTTGTCAAGAGAACAATTAAAATGCTCACATTTAAAATTTAAATTTTACACTCTGAAATATTAACGACTCTAGTCTTTGTATTCTGAATAATTCAGTTCAAAATTGTTCAATTTTTATTAGTTGATTTATAACTGCACATTGTATGCAAAAAGTAAAATATACCTAAATATTAAAAAAAATTTTGCCTTATTTAAAAAATTTCAGAAGAAATAGGTTATAAATAGAATATTTTAAATTGAAACAATCTTTAAAAAAGATTTGAAATTGAATAAGAGCATTTGATTTTTGAAATAATTTGGAAATTAGGAATAAATTATAAAAATTCAATCCAACGTTTACATTTTTTTAACTAATGATGCTTTCAAAATGAACAATTTTTATTGTAAAAGTTTAATAGTTTATTAAATTCAAGTTCGTTGTACAAACTTATATACTATATACCTTACAAAATTTGCAATGCTTTTTCAAACTGAATCAGTGAAATTGTCACTGGTTGCATCCGTATTTTGAATTATCACTGGTAAACCAGTGATTTTCTAAATTTGACTGAGTGAAACAATTAAAAAATGTATGAAACCTGCAGTTTTGTGTAATACCTTAGAGATTTTTTAGAACAAAGTAAAAAAATATATTGATCAAAATTAGTGCAAATTTTTTAATTGTAGAAACTTATACTTTATTGTTATTGGTTTTACTTTTTAGAACAAAATACAAGAAAAAAATAGCTGTTTGTATTTAATGTATTTTTTTGTTAAATTTAGTGCATTTATTTACAGAAAAGGGCATTTTTTAATAAATAATAAAAGAATACTGTTGTAGAAATCTAGTACTTTCTTGCGAACATTTTTTTCTACTAAGGTATGTAATAGTAAAAGTATAAAAACTGATTTTTGTCATATTGAAGGTTCTCATTTATGTAAGCAAAATTAATGGCGAAAGGGACGACGTGTGGACAAATGAATAGTGCTAATATGCTGATAATAATCTCCACCACATCTCTAATTAGTGAACAATCTAGTCCTTCAATGAAAGGGCTCTCATATGTATATGACGACGCTTATACTCGATGTAATTATCCGATTGAAAAAGCTCACTGTAGATAAAAGGAAAAGTTTCCTAGTGACAATCTCTTTAATCAACGAAGATTGAAAATAAATTAAAAGCTTAGAATAATTATACATGGCAAAAATTATCTGAATTAAAATTTTGGCAGAGTTTAGAACAATTGAAGATGTCATAATAGGGAATTACTATGAAGAAAACTTTATATTTCTGTATCAGGATTCGAACCCTCAACATTGCTTCTAATACACTTGCTTATTGGAAAACAATAATCTATATGAAGCTCCAGAAAGTCCGGTTTTTAATTGTGAAGAATTTTCATACTCATTTTGCATAAAATTATTCATAAAGAAATAGATTTCTTAAAAATTGACACGAGGCAAGTCTCCCTGGACTAATTTGTCTTCCTGGTGGGATTTTTCATTCGAGAATAATTTTTCAGTCCATAGCAAAGTGATAAGATTCGACAAGCCTCTCAGCAATAATTGTCACATCCGTGACATCTATCCCCCAAGAAAATTTGTTGTGTACTTCCAAAGATGGCAAAACAGCGGCAAATCCCTCCAGCGGCATCTCTCCCCCAAGAAAATTGTCTAAGTAATTCCAAAGGTGGCAAAACTGCGGCAAGTCTCCCCAGTGACATCTATCCCCCAAGAAAATTTGTTGTGTACTCCCAAAGATGGCAAAACTGCGGCAAGTCTCCCCAGGGGCATCTCTCCTCAAAGAAAAGTTTCTAAGGAATTCCAAAAATGGCAAAACGGCGGCAAGTCTCCCTAGCGGCATACTCCTCCAAGAAAACTTTCTAAATAATTCCGGAAATGGCAAAACTGCGGCAAGTCTTCCCAGCGGCATCTTTCCTCCAAGAAAATTTTCTAAGCAATTCCAAATATGGCGAAACTGCAGCATCTCTCTACTAAGAAAATTTGTTAAGTATTTCCAAAGGTGGCAAAACTGCGGCAAATCTCTCCCCCCAGAAAATTTTCGAATAAGTTCCAAAGATGGCAAAACTATGACAAATCTGCCAGCCGTATCTCTATCCCAAGACAAATTTTTGAGTATTTCTAAAGATGAAAAAATTGCGGTAAGTCTCTCCAGCGGCATCTCTCTCCCAAGAAAATTTGTTCAGTATTTTCAAAGATGGCAAAACTGCCGCAAGCCTCCCAAGTGGCATCTGTGCCCCAAGAAAATTTTCTAATCAGTTCTAAAGAATGTAAAACTGCGGCAAGTCTCCCCAGCGGCATGTTTTTTTTGTTGAAAATTCAACTATTTTATAGAAAATTCATTTGCGTGACTTTAAAACTCAACATTTCAGTAGCAAATTAAGCTTTTTAAGTGAAAATAAACTTCCTGGTTAATATATATTTTTTTATTATTACACCATTAAGCCATTTCCCTTTCGGAGTAGGCGTGACTCACTCGGCAGGGGAAAGGAGTAGTGTGTGGATGGGATAGAGATTTTTCAGATTG
>NC_046658.1:181718752-181736157 GCF_010883055.1 Belonocnema kinseyi
TTATATCCCTAACCTCATTGACACAGACTTTTTCAATTGAGTTTTCCAACGCATCGTGTTCAACATCGCAGTTGTGGTGTCCTATAGCTTCATCTTCGAATTATTGTTTCCAAATTCATGTATTTGTTGATAATTAATTTTTTTTTGGTAGACAATTAAAAATTGTATTCAAAAATGTAACTCTATGGTTGAATATTGAACTCTTTTATTTAATCTTCTTGTTTGACCATTCATCTTTTCGGTTTAAAATTCAAGCGCTTGGTTAAATATTAATCTATTTTGGTTGAGGATTAAGTTGCTTTATAAAAAAAAGTATTTTCGTTTTGTTTAAAATATGTTATTTTAGGTTAAAATTTAATTATGTGTTCGTTGATTAAAATTGTTGTTAGAAACTCATATTTTCTGTTTTAAAATTCCACTGCTTCGCAGAAAATTAATTGTTTGTCAAGATAATTTAACATTTTGATGGAAAATTAAACTTTTTGGGAAAAAATAAACTTTCTCTTTGAAATTTGAGTTTTTTGGTTGGAAGTGATGTATTTCTTGATGATTCATTTTTTTTGTAAAAATTTATCTTTTTAGTTGAAACATCAAGCTTTTTAATCGAAAATTTCACTCTTTAGTTCAATGTTGAACAATTTACTTGATTTTTTTTTGGAAGATTCATCATTTTAGTTGAAAATTTTTTCTCCTTTGAAAAATTGATATTTTAAATAGAAAATTGATCTTTTCTGATTGAAAATTCGTCTTTTTTCTAGAAAATAAATCCTCGAGATTGCCAATTCATCCTTTCTAGTTGAAAATGCAACTGGTTTTGAAAATGTAACCGTTTCGAAGAAAATTAATCATTTTGTTTTATAAAGTCAACAATTCGATAGAAAATTAAACTTTTTGTTTAAAAAAAACTTTCTTTTGAAAATTTATAGTTTTGGTTAAAAATTCATATATTTCATTAACAAATGATCGTTTTTTAATAAAATGTATCTATTTCCTAGAAAATTGATCTTTTTCGTCAAAAAATAAAATTTTGATTGAAAATTCATCTCTGGTTAAAATTCAAATATTGTGCTATAAACTCGTTTTTTTCTTGCTTGAGAATTAATTTTTTCACTGGAAAGAAAGTATTTAATTTTTTGTTGAGTTTTTATTTTTTTAAGAATATTAAACTTTTTCGATAGGAAATGCATTTATCTTATTAAGAATTTTTTGGTAAAAAATTAATCTGCTTGGTTGAAACTTCATCCTTATTGGTTAAAAATTCAACTCCTTAGTTAATTATTAATCTCTTGTGGCTAATGCTTAAAATACAGCATTAAAAATGCATTTTTGGTTTAAAATTCATTATATTAGTTGTGAAAAGTTAATCATGTTTGCTGAAAATGAATCATTTTGGCTGAAGATTCAACTGTATTTTGAAGTTGAGTTGAACTGTTTCAAGATTTTTTTTTTTCGTTAAAAATTAGTTTTTTAAATTTAAAAATTAACGATTCCATTTTGGATTAAAAATTGATATTTTTTAGTTGATTAGATTTTCCGTCAAATAGATGAATTTTAAACCAAAATCTTGATTTTCACAATTTTAAGATAGGTATGCCAAAAATGAGGTCTCGAGAAAAAGTTTAAAACTTTTAAAAAATAGCTAATTTAAAAATAGTTGATGTAATTGAATTGTTTCATTGTTGCTTCTTAACAATTAAAAAAAAGTTAATTTCAATAAATAATGGCCTAGTTTTTCGAGAAATACATTCTCTAGACCTGTACTGTTCTTCATTAAGAAAATCAGTAAACAATCTTGAGTAAAATTATTTGAATTTTTAAAATAATAGTTCTTTTTTTTAATTTCTAGACCTTATTTTTGGCTTTTTTTATATTTTTGGCATTTGAAATAAGAAAACATATAAAAACAAGAATTGTGGTAAAAAACATTCAAGTACATTGTCAATAAGTGCAGTATTTTTATTTAAAAAAAGATATTCTATCAACTTATCAATAATAATTTAACTGAAAAAGTGACCGGCGTTTCTGAAAATCTTTAACATTTAAAAAAATTGATAAAAAAAGCAATTTAAAAAAAAAAGCAATAAGAAACAAAATTTTGACAATAATAAGGTTTTTTTAATAATTTTTTTTATATTTTACTTTTTTATGTAAAGAAAATTATATTTTCAGCATTTGAAGATAGGATGGAACAATTTTTAATTCGAGAAAACTGTGAGAAGAAAACGTTTAAGCAAATTTTTTTAGTACATCCATCATTATTATTTATGTTCTTGCAAAATGCAATTTTTAAAATTGTAAGGCACTAAAAAAAACACTCAACATTTTATTTTTTAAAGCTTTCTCAAAAACTATTTACAAAAAAGTTATATATCAATACAAGGCAAACGCACATTTATGGAGGAGTATCAAAACCACCTATTCTTCGTATCAGGGTGCGAATCCGTGACAACTTGCTACAATACTGCAGTATAGAATAATAATCCAAGCACGTTACAACTTGAGCCACACTTGCGCCCAAAATTAATTAATATTTAAAATTATAATATGCAATATTTCCATATAGAAAATGAATTATAATAAATTAAATCATTATCAATTATACAAAAATTTTGATTAATAAAAGATCATTTTCATATTTAACGAAATAAATAATAAAGAACCAAAGTATTTCGAATTTTTTTCCCTTTTCATTCTTTTAAATTTTTTTTGATAATTAAATGACTCTATTTATTTACTATTTAATTAATTGAAAAAGAACTTTCTAAACCAGTTAAATTCAACGAAAAAAGACGTTTCAACAAAATAGATTAATCCTCGACGAATAGATGAATTTTCAACAAACATTAATATTTTCTCGAACAATATAGACAAATTTGCAACCAAATTTTTAATTTTGCAAGCTGAAAATTTAATTTTTTATAGAAAACAATTGAAATTGCTACCGGGAAAGAAGAATTTTCGACAGAAAAATTAATTTTCAACTAAAACTGGAATTGTTAAATTTCAAGTGGAGAAAACTGATTCTTAACAAAAAAAGTTAATTCGTCATTAATTTAATTCAACTGTAAAGATTATGTTTTAATAAAATAGTTGAATCCAGAACTAAAAGAATCAATTTTTAATAAAAAGGATTGATCATGAACTTTCTTTAAAATAGTTAAATTTCTGCCTTTTAAATGAAAAATATTCCGCCAAGAAAAATAATACTAATTTAAATAAAAATTTATTGTTTAATAATATCAAAGCTAAATTGTCCACCAAAAAAATTAATTCCCAACAAAATAATAACGAATTTTAAACAATGTACAAATAGAACAATTTTGTTGAATTGATAATTTTATACGATTTTAAAAGCATTTTCAACCATTTTAGGGAAATTTCAGGAATAATTTGACTCTGTTTAAAATATATTTCGGAATTTTAGAATATATTAAAAATATTTTAAAATTTTATAGATAAAAAAAATAATAAAATAAAATTTAATCAAGGTGATATTACAATACAATTTAAGATACAATTTAAGACAATTTCTGTTTGAGAATTTATATTTATGGTTTAAAATGTTAAACTATTATGTAGAACGTACGGTTTTTTTCAAAAATTTATTTTTTTGTGGTTCAAAATTCGAATGGTTGAAAATTATTCTTCATGGTTTGAACATTTATGCACTTTGTTAAATGTTTGTCTTTTTTTAAGGAATGACAAATTTTTTATATCAAATTAAAATGTATTTTGGGTAGAACATCAAAAAAAAATATATATATATATATAATGGTTTTCGTTGAGAATTCAACCATTTAGTTGAATGTTTTTTGTTGTTTTAATTTTTATTTGATATATCTGAAATAATCAAAAATCTTGTTGAGCTTTCTCGAGAATCTTAAAAAAATTATATTTTTATCGAAGAAATGATTAACCACTCCCGATAATTGGCCATCTTATTAAAATATCCTGGTATGAAAGAATATTTAGAGGAAATTAAGAGTTAAACCATTTTTTTCTTAAATAGTTACGATAGATTTAACTGAAAACTTTTGGATTTTTATTGAATTTGAAGATGGCAAATAATTATCCTAGTGAATTATGCAGAAAACTAAAGGATTGGTTACAATAGCTGAAAAACAAGTGACTAATATCTTTGAAAAAATTAATTCAAGATTATTTAGGCTTTTTATAAAATATGTATAGAATATCTGTGGTTAATGATGAATGCCGTGACCAATCATTGTATTTTCTAAAATTATCCTGAATTTCTTTAAACATAAATTACCTAATAAATACTTTTAACGCTTGATTCACTATCGTAATTACAATGTTTATAACAATTTTTATTCATCTCAGTATTTGAGAATTTAGTACAACGCCTATAGTCTTTTTTACAAACTGCTAAACTAGAAAAATTCTTCAAGTGTTCAATCACTGTCCACGATTGATGATGCCTAGTCCTTGGCAAAAAATTGCAGACTGTCTATCTAATGAGTTAATAAGATGGGAGCGGTATTTTTCTACCGGTCTTATTTAAGATGCCACAAATAGCATTGAAGATTCCAAGAAGACGCGTCCGGCATCATCAGTGTTGCGGTGCGGTGGTTGTGACTTGTGACCAGTTGGAGATGATCGAGGCGAGATACCGTGTCCAGGGTGTCGGTGCCGGTTCTCTTCTTGCCGCGCACCGTTGCGTTGAACCGTTCAAACTCGAATTGTTGCTGGCCTCCTCGGGTCGCGAGCTGACAGGCCGCCCGTCATTACACGATGACTCGACAACTGCAGGAGTTATAGCTGGAAAAAGTGATGTAGGTGTCCAGAGGAACTTGACTTGGAGCTCCCTCTTCGGTGGGAATTATCGATAGGCGGGTCATCAATAAAGTGATACGTGTCTTCTTTCGAAACTCTTTCTGGAACGAGAACATTCATTTCGAGTGGGTCCATATAAAGGATGTTGAAAATTACTATCGACAGTAGATACTGTAAGTTTGTCATCCTGATGATGATTATTAGAAACTGTACAACTGCACTTTTATCTAAAATGAGTAATCTCGAGATAATCAGGTCTTGATAGGCATATCTAGAGCGACTTTCGAGAATTGCTGATGAAACAATAATCTATCTGCACAAAAGGCCCGAGTCGAAATTTTAACTCTAGTTTAAGCCTCCAAAGTTTGTAACTTTTTAGGCTTAAATAGGCTTTGAGAAGGACTTATTTCTATACATTTACATCCTACTTTAGGCCTCCAAAGTGGTACATTTTTCCATTTTCTCCACTTGTAGGCTTAAAGTAGGCTGTACTCAGAAACTTCACTAAGCCTACATGTCCTAGCTTACTGCAATCATTGGAGGCTTAAAGTAGGATGTCTAATTTTTTCCTGCGTTTGAAGCACAGACATCGGTTGCTCCAATTAGGTTTTCTTTCTGGACTTCACACTCGTGTTGCACTGCTATTTTTGTGGTGATGAATCACAGTAAATTAGAGTAATTGAGTACTGAGCAGCAATTTTCCATGGTGTTTTCCATTTCCCTTTTGGAGTGTCTTTTTAGGATTTTCTGCATTTTATTTTTGTGAACCATGCTCTTCTTTTTGTCAATGACTCCTTTTGCGAAAATATTATTTCATGGATCGTTGGTTTCTCCTTCGGCAGTCACGGGTATCCGCTGCAGGCGGACTTGAAAATAGTGGGAGGTTGTAGAGGTTTAAAGGAGGACTTGAAAAATACATCTGAGATTATAGGAGGACTAAAGGAAGACTAAATTCGCAATTCTTAGGCTTTCGAAAAATCAAAGTAGGATGTGAAGGCTGAAACAGGTTCAAAGGAGATTTTATCTAGAATTAACCGATGTAATGTAGGGTTAAAATTTCGACTCGGGGGGTTGTATATCTAGAAAAAATGTAGGATTTGGGAACTAATGAAGCATGAGGGTTAATTTCTTTAGTTTGTGATAACTTAAGATTCCTAAAAATGGTATAGTTTTAACTTCTAAAAGAGAAAATACATCATTCATGAAACATCATTTCCCCCTCAATAAGAGTATAAAAGCTCGGAACATTTCTATTAGATCAATAAACGCAAAATTTGGGGGAAAATGTTTAATTGGATTGTGATTCCGCTTGGATTTAATGTGCATTTTCCCTTATTTTTAAGAACCTTAAGCAGGATAATGAGGTTATGTTACTCAAATGAAATCCTGAAAGTTCCATGTCGGACAATCAACAACTATTTTTTACTTTCCTTGGACTTACTTGAAGTAATCTTCTAATGCCAAATTTGCAGCAGATTCTGAACTTCCAGTCTGTTTAGAAAATTTAATAATGTTAAACACTTTTCTGAAACCTCCGAAATACTAAAAATGGCGACGATGGTGAACGAGACGCTATAATTTTGGTGAGAATGTTGGCAGCACTGCTAAGCTAACAGATCTGCCAATGTCGCCATGCACAGAAAATATAATTTTTACTTCGATCATTTCTTGAAAAATACCAAGGGCGGAAATTTAAAATTTGAAATATGTATATCAGGTACACACGTAAAGTATTCAAAGGCTTCTAATTTCGTTAACAAATTTAAGCACCATAATTATCAGACTTTATTTATTTTTTTCCCCGAGATTTTAAACCACATAACCCTCTTTATTCGGGTCCGTAAGTTATGACCCCCCTTATTAGTCCTCTATATTACGTGAGTATTGCCGACTAAATTTTTTCGTGAATTTATTTAGGGGGTTTTCAAAAGTATCGTATAGGGAGAACTATTTGGTCAAATCTTACTGTTTATTATGAAATTAAAAAGAAATTAAAATTGAAGATAAGTGGTTGCAAATAATCAACCGAAAAATATCTAATCACAAAAAAAATATAATAGTTGAAATTTTAACCAGGGAAGATTTCCATTATAAATTAAGCAGTTGAATTAAGCCGAAGGGAAGAATTTTCATGAAAATACTTCAATCCTCAACAAAGAAAGATTTTGAATCAATGATGAAAAAAATGTTATTCAAAATGAGGAATTTGCAAGACAAAAAGGCGAATTCAACCAAGAGGTTGAATTTTCAATAAATAATTCTATTTTCAAATAAAAAGATAAAATTTTAAACAACTAGAAAAAGACCGATTCTAAATAAAATAAATAAATTTTAAACTAAAAATTTTTGTCTTCTTAACCAAGAAGATTATTTTTCTTTTTACCTAAAAGACGTATTTTAAACAAAATAAATACATTTCTAACCAACTAGTTCAATTTTTAATCAAGAAGATTAATTTTCTCCAAAATTGAAATTTTCAAGGAAATACATAAATTCATAATCTAATAGTTGGATTTCTAATCCGAAAAAATAAATTTTGGACGAAAAATGGAATAGTTAAATTTCCTCTTAAAAAAAAATATTACTACAAAAAGCTAATTTTATTTAAAAATTATTAAATTTCTTAGTATGTATTAGAATTGTATATCTCATTTTTTAATTCCCGAGGCACAGGATGGATTTCTTGTACAAAATAGTTTAAATTTCAATTTAAAAATATGAAATTTTAACATAAAGTTCATTTTTCAACGAAATAGTTGATTTGTTTGTCGAAACATTAATTTTTACCTCAAGAAACACTTCATTCAACTAGTTTAATTTTTAACCAAACAGATGAATTTTCTATTAAAATTAGGAATCTTTAAACAAAAAAAATTAATTTTGAAGAAAGTAGTTGAAATTTCAAGGAAGGAGTTAAATTGAAAACCTAAAAAGATTATTTTACAATAAAAACTATAATTGTTGATACTGCAACAAAAAATATTTTAATTTTTAGTAAAACACAAGATAATTTAACAAAAAAAAAAGAACGAATTTTCAGAAAAATAGTTGAATCTTTAGTCGAAACAGATTAATTTGAAACCAAATATTTGCATTTTTTAAATCAAAAATTCGATTTTCTGCCAAAAAGAGACCAATTTTCAACAATATGCATACATTTTTAACGAAATAGGTTAATTTACAAAAAAAAATTAATTTTCTACCTCGAAAAGCTACCTTTCCGATAATATTGTTTAATTTTCTATCAACTTTTTAAACTTTTAAGGCAAAAGGACGATTTTTCAACAAAAATGTCGAATGTCTTTTTTCAAATTATTTTTTTTAAGTGGAACTTTCTCTTTAGAACTCAAATGTATAAACTGAAAAATAAAATTAAAAACAATTTAAACATTTCATGATACGTTAAAAAATGTAGATTTAAATTTAGTCTTTTATTTTATTTTCTACTTTTACAAATACATATTTGAATGACTAAATTGATAACATTTGTATTGATGATGTATTTTTTATTAACAAAACTTCACAACTAATTGAAATTTAATTTCACTAGAATAGAACATTCTTTTCACTGGAAATATAAAACTGATATTAGTAAAAAAAAGTTTGTATTTCATAGTATCTATTTTCTAAAATAATAGAAGAGAAAAGCAAGGGAAGTATTGCTAATAATTCATGAAAGATAATCTCCATTGCATAACCAATATTTAATATTATTTTATAGAAAATCAAACTATTATGTTTTTTTTTATATAATACTAATTTCCTTTAAAATCAAATGATTTCTTATTAACGATAATAATTTTAGATTTAACACACTAAAAAATTAAAACAAAAAATGTACTTTTTTAGAAGAAGAATATCAGTTTCTGAAGAAAAGGTGACAAATTTGATTATATTTATCTAACGATTTGCCGTTCCAAAATACAAATTTCAGGTAAAAGCCGAAAATAAATAGATAGATAGAAATAACTTTTTAAATATTAATTTTTGGCGTAAAACAACAACATAACCTACAATTCTTCAAATTTGTTTGAATTCGATCAGTTTTGGTTTAGGATTAAAAATAACAATTTTTGACAAAAAACACTTGAGATTCTAGATCTTGTATGAATTATAATGATTTTTGTTTTAAATACCAGTTTTTTGTGTGTAAAACGGTATTATATCACAAAATTGTAAAAAATGTATCTTATTTGAAATATATTTATTTTTGTATTATGGATACCAATTTGTTTCGAAAAACACTAACGCAACCAAAATTGTTTAAAATATTATAAGAATTGTTGAAATTATAATAATTTTAGGTTCAAAATACCTCAAATACAATTGCGTAATTGGCATTGCACCTAACATGTACTGAGGAGATCGTTATAATCCAAACCACAATTAATTTTTAAGAACTGACTTTCTCGCGGTTTTTAATTAATTCGCAAAAAAAAATTTATTTGAAATAAAGTAAGACCGTACTTTTAACAGCGTAGCTAAACGACAGAATCATCTGTTATAGAAATTTAACGTCAATGTACTGATAGAGGTCACAAAAAATGTATCATAATTTAACAAGTACAAATAATACTTAATTTAAAAATTTATAAACTGGCCCTAAAATACAAGCATCTAAAAATACGAATTTCTACTAAGATTTAGGAAATAAAATTTTTTTAAATGTTCACTGATGGGCTGGTGGTGGCGTAATTACTAGTCCGCTTGAAAATAAATATAAATAAATATACCAGCAACTAAAAAACCACTAATAATTTTTTTTTGTATGATATCAAATAATAAATTCAAAACGAACTGGTCTTATAAAATTATAAAATTAGATTGGACCCAGAAGTCGGTTGGTGTCAACATCTGAGAATGTCGTCGGCAAGGTTAAACGTGAAACGTGAATCAAGTCCAATCAATCATAATGTCTTGAAAGGTGACTCTTCAGCGTGGCATTTGTAAAAACCGCCTCAGGTGAATGACTAGAGCGATTTAGTAGTGCTCTTGATGAGTTTTTCATCCCAGATTCCATTTTCGTTTTTTTTTTTAAAGAGTAGTTTTGTTGTTTTAATTCAGAATATTTGTTAAATTCGGTTAAAAATTAACGTCTTTTTTTAAATGCAATGGTTTTACAGAAAATTCGTCTTTTGGGGTTGAAAAACAGACTATTTTTGTAAAAGTTTAAACTATTTAGTTAAAAGTTAACATTTTCCTAGAAAATTTAGATTTTCGAGTCGAAATTTTAAGTATTTTAAAGAAAATGTGTATTTCACATCCACATCTATTTTGGTTCAAATACCAGTCACTTGATCGGAAGTTGAAATATTTTCTTAAGAATTCACTCAATTATTTAAAATTCAACTGCTTTGTTGAGAATTAACTTTTTACATTCTCATCAGAGAAGGTATTAGATTCATGTAAAATCTGACCCCCCCCCCCCCCAGGTTTTTGTCAAATGTACACGTTTTGACACCTTCTGAATCCGAAAAACAGATTTTTATGAATGTGACTGTCTGTCTGTATGTCTGTTTGTCTGCCTGCATGTCTGTATGGCTGTCTGTCTGTGAACACAATAACTTTTGAAAAGATTAATCTATTATATTGGCCTTTACTACACTTGTTTAGTGTCCTAAAGTAAAGGTCAAGTTCGTTAGACAGCCATTTCGGATGAAAATTCAAAAAGTGGGCACAGTTTGAATATTTTTGAGACCTATTTTTTCAAAAAAATTCTGTGTACAGTTATTCATAGTATTCAAAAAATTTAACAATTTATCCGAATGACTTTTTTCTAAAAATAAAAAATTACTGGAGTTATAGCATTTTCAAAGTCCAAAAAAACAAAACTAAAATGAACAATTGAAGCCAAACAACTCATGATACAAAAAAGGTCTGGAGAAAAAAACCGTTGCTTTTTGAAAACCCTACAAGATTATGATAACAACTTTTTCAATTTGATCAAAAACTTGAACATTCAAAATTTGATCCTACATAAAATTTTTGAAACCACATTTTTTGAAGATGTAAAAATTCTATGCACGGTTCTTCATAGTACTTCAACGCATGATATGGAAAAAAGTCAGGAGAAGAAAAACTTTGCTTTTTGAAAGCCCTACAGGACAAGGATAACATCTTTTTTAATTTTGTTGAAAAGTTGAATATTCCAAATTTGATCGTATCAAAAATAATAAAAAATCCAAAAATTCCAATTTTTGGTCAAACTATGTAAAATACGAAAAAAACGAAAAAGCTCAAATTGCGCGCTCTGGAAAGAACTACAAATTTATAATGAATCAATTTTCGATATAAGCTACGAAAAAAAATGAGACAAGACTTGTTAATCCAAAAAAGAGCTATAATTTTTGATAGGACACATAGTTTTTGCTTTAGTCGTAAAAAATAACATTCTAAATAAAAATATTAAATTTTTTTGAAAAAACGACACAAGGTATGAACTTAAATTACTAGATAACAGTCCTTCGCCTAAACAGATCTAAAAAATTTATTATTAATCATTTTTCGATTGGACGAATAGGTCTTCTTTTAATCGTAAAACATAAGATAAAAAATGCAAAAATGAACTTTTTGGAAAAAGCACAGAAAATACGTAAGTGGACATAGGCTCCTATATAAGACCCTATATAGGTTCCTGTATTATACGCTATGCAGATGCGCAGTAGTTTTGATTTAATCTAAAAAAACAACATTAAAAATAAAAAATGATAAAAATAAGGAAATAAGAATTAGTATGATTTAATTTTTATGATATTATGAATTGTTATAATATACATTTATTGAAATGATACATGTTTCAGAGCAACTTAGAATACAATTTAAAGCAAAATTAAGAAACAGATACAAAAATAATCATGATAAATACAATTTGCTTTTTATTTTGCATTTTTTTAATAAGTAATCCCTGGCAGAGTTACATAAAAATTGTATTATAATTGATATAAAAGTATTGTGTATAATCTAGAAAAGTTAACAAGTTGGACAAAATCGAGTGCGAAGCACAAAATACGCGATGAGAATGTGTTTGTTAAAGCCGAAAGAGTTTTAACAAAAGAGAGTCAAAATCACAAAATTACAGTTGTCGGTCCGTTAACCTTTGATTTTAAAAGGTATGTGCCTCTCGAGCTAAGCGGTTTTAACGAAAGAGAATTCACAATCACAAAATTACAGTGGTGGATGTTTTGAGTCTTAATTTTAAAATGTTTGCGCAAGAATATGCGAAAATATAAAGACTGAGTGCGAGGTAAATACATAATCGAGCGCGAAGCGCGCGAACCAACAGTCGCGCGCCCTAGGCGTCCTCAAACTTGCGAGCGAAGCGAGGTGCGCGCGATAAGAATGTGCTCGCCTAGCGGGCAGTATTTTTTTGATAAAAAAATCATATTTTGGTTTGAAAATTTAACCGGTTTATTGAAAAATTTACTTTTTATAGAAAATTAGACTGTTTTGTACAAAATTCGTCTTTTTGGGCTGAAAAATTAAAAATGTTTCTAAAAAGTTGAACTGTTACTTGAAAATTAACATTTTTGGCAGCAATTCTTTTATCAAGTTGAAAATTCAATTCTTCTGTCTAAAATCAGTCTTTGATTTGAAAATCAATTTGTTTTAATAGAAATTTAATTTTTTTCTGAATGCAGCTGCTTGGTTGAATATTAATCTGGTTTGGTCGAGAATGAACTATTTGGTTTAAAGAGAAACCTATTTTTGTTAAATTCAATCTGGTTTTGATTTTTAATCAGAATCTATTATACATAGAACTACTAAAATGTGTTAATTGTGATCCAATCCAAGAATTCAAAAAGAAAATTAAATTTAACTAAATTTAAAAAAAAAATTGTGAAAGGTATTTTTAAAATGATTTTTAAATCAATATTTTATTCAATAATAAAGTAGACATTTCTTTTATAAATGATTCCATTTTCGTGAAAATGGTCATATCAATTTAGGACATAATTAAAACAGTGAAGACACTGGTTACAAATAATATAACAAGTTCTTAAATAATAACTATAATTAATCAAATAAAGTGCTACTACAAAATATAAAATGCAAGTATTTTGATTGTTTTACTTTTTGTTCCAGTTATTAGAAAAGAAATTCTCAGTTACGATTTGTTTATTTGGTAATATTATAAACAAATTTAACAAACAAATACATACCTCAGCCAATTAATACCGTGGACACTTCGTTCCTTTATCAAAATTGATAAAAAATTTGTCGAAAATAAATAAAATGTACGATTTTTTAATACCTAATAAAAAATGTTATTCGCTTATATAAATTTGATAAATAAACACAGATTTTTTTCAACTTTGCCTTCAAATTTTGTTTTCGACGGACTACATTTCAAATTATCTTGCAAAAATCCTTCTCCCATGATACTTTATCAACAAATAAAAATTATTTATTTTATAAACTAATTTACAACTTGACTAATTGTCAACAGCTGGATGTTTTTGTTTCACACAATATACTGTTAATAAGTCAGAAAGGATCATATTTATAAGAAAACTTTGCCAAGCGACCACATTTGACATTTATTTCAATAAATCGTTTAAAAAATACAAATACAGATTAAAGATTGAAAGACTGCTATATCCAAAAGCACAATCACTACGCCTAAAGCCACCATAAACAGTAACATTTATAATGTATATAGATAAGGCTGCTTACATTAGAAAAATTATGTAATCGTGAATTTTTTATTAAAAAATGTTTATAAAAAAATGGTGGCTCATTCATAAGATAACAATAGATAAGCATATGGCACATTTAAATCTGCCGGTTGGAAATTGATGAAAATCTCTATTTGTTTATAATGTTTACTAAATTTAATAATTAGTGGTTTACCTAATAAAGTCTCCTAATAAGTAGAGTCCCTTTTGTGTCATTGGCCGTCACGTTCATAAGAAAAAATAGGTAATTATTTCCGTTCAAGAAATGAAATTAGTTGTTTAAGAATCGACAACAATCGGAATTTCATTATTAAATTTATTTAAATAAATAACGAATGTTTTGGTCTGAAAATTGTTTCAATAAATAAGGTCCTTTCTAAATCATCAGCTACCGATTTCGTAAAAAAAAAAACATCTTTTTGTTAACACATAGCCAAAGTATGAATTTCTTTATAAAATCGTTCATATGATAAACAAGTATTGTTGATTATTAAAGTAGCATGAGGAAAGAATACTTCTAAGCAATTTGAAATTGATTCATTTTTTGAAACGACATCTTCGTATTGAAAATTGACAAAAATTTGTACTTATTAATAAAATTTATTCAAACAATTAACAATTATTATCAGGTATTAGAAAATCGTACATATTATTTATTCACAACAAAAGTGTTATTAATTTTTTTTTAGGAAGGAAATGTTCGGAGCATGAAATGAAAATGGGATATTAATTCTTTTAAATTAATTTGTGTACAAGAATAGCAAATACTTTGCTTTTATAAAAATTAAAAAAAAATTGAACAATAAAGTCTTTGAGCATTTGTAAACTAGTTATTGATTTCATGACTTTGTATAAAAATATAAGTCGTTTTATAAAATAAGAACTAATTTACTAATTTAAATGAATAATAATAAATAAAAAATAGTAATTTAAAAATTTACTAATTTATTAATTTGATTAAAAAAGAAGAACATGTAAAAATCGGCGCTCATAATTCTCTTCGGAAAGTTAACTTTCATTTTTTTTTAATTTTCAAAAAATAGAATATGTCTTCTTTCAGTAAAATGAATATGCATTCATTTCAGTGAAATATTTATTTTAATGGAAAAAATATTTGCTTGGAATAATCTACTGCGAATCCTACATTGAAAGAAAGATTTTTTTTAACCAAATTAACAAATATTTAATTTAACAAAATAATTATTTCATTAATTTACATGTTTATTTATTATGAATAAACCAATTCTACTAATCGAGTGAAACATTTCCTTTAACGAAAGAAATGATTATGTATGCAAACACAATATTTTATTTATCTTAAAAAATGCCTAATTGGTATAAATGCATCAACTCTTTACATCTAATAAATATATTTTTTAACAAATTAATCTTCTTTAAAACCCGTCTGATTAAAGCAAGAATCACATAAGAATTTCGTCGAAGGCATAATCAGATTTCAACGATTTCAGAACTATTGAAATACATTGATAAGAAGCTTTCAGTATAAAATGTTAAGAGAAAATGAAAATTCACCTTTTAAAAATAAACGTTTTGAGCTCTGTGTGGCCCCTTATTTTGTCTGTAGATGCTAAAGAACTTAAGGCTAATTCCACCAATATTCCTAGGGTATGTGAACCACCAAAAAATTCTAACTATAATGTTAGAAAAGGCTGGAAGTTTGTCAATAGCATTAAAATCTATAAAGTTCTCAAAAAATATTTTCTTTTATATTTAGATATGGTCAATTTATTCCCTTCAATTGCAATAAACCTAGTTTTACAAATTTAAAAAATAAATGGGATCAAATCGTTCCATACACCTTAATACCAAGGGATGAATTCGTAAATGCTGTCGAGTTTTGTTTCAAATCCACAAACCTTAAACTGAACAACACAAATTTTAAACAAATTCAAGGCGTAGTCACGGGATATCCGCTCTCTTCTGTGATATCGGGCATTGTCATAAATCTTGAGATTGTCTTTCCACCTAAATTTTGAAATATGATTTAATAAAAAATATTGACAATAGCTTTATGATCATTCAGAATATAAATTAGATGAAGTTTTAGAAATCTCTGACTGCTCAGACTCAACTTTTAAATTCAGTTTTGAAAAAACCACTATAAACCTAATTCTTTAGACCTGTCACTAGAAATAAGAATGTCACTCTTCTCACTAACTAGTACCACAAATCTACGTGATCTGGTAGACATCTAAATTTCTTATCGTAGCGTCCTTGGTCAGCAAAAAACCGAATTATTTTCGGACTCATCGATAGAACCATTAAATAGTCTTCTATTAAATTCAGACCACAAATTATTCAAATGTTAATTGGGAAAAAAAAGAATCTAACTCCAAAAATTTTACTATTATTCCTTATGTCTCGGAAACAACAGACAAACTTGCTACCATTTTACGACATAACAACATTAAATTTATATTCAGACCAATTAAACTTAACTTTAGTCATTTTCCGTCTCCTAAAGACAAATGATACATTTTTCAAAAAAGAGACGTTTTTTACAAATTTGAGAATTTAAATTCGGATTATTTTTATGTTAGGCACACAGGTAGACCTTTGCATTGCAGAGTTAAATAACACATACATCGAAACTACAAAGTAGATAATGTGACTGTTCTTGAAATACACAGAATTTAAATTAAACATGAATTTGATTTTGAACATTCAAAAATGATTTAATTCATCGGATCGTTTAAACTTTTTGTAATAGAAATTTTTATTTTGTTTGCTTAGAGATCTGCGGCTAAGAAATTATAGGAAAATTGTCGGCCATGGGAAAATAATCATAGCTTAGCTAGGATGGATACCGGAAATCTTCCAATTCTTCTTTCTTTGCTCAATCTTTGAAATCTATCTGAAACCTTGGCGAAACAATTTTAATATTTGTACAATCTTTATGAAATCTTCGAGACATTGCCACCTTTGTCCAATCTTCGGAAATCATTGCAAAACATTTGAAATATTTGGTAACATTTGTGAAATTACTTAAAACTTCTTGAAACCTTTGGAAATCGTTGAAATATTTGTGCACTGTTTGTAATCTATCTGACATTATTGTGATATAATTAAAATCTTACTGAAATAATTGAAAATATATGAAATATTTTTTAAATTTTGGGTAATATTGGTAAAATTCTAAAAATATTATGAAGTCATTACAGTTTTTAGGAAGTCTTCAAGTCTGTCCGAAATCTTTAGAAAATCATTGAAACCTTTGTGAAATCTTTTTAATCAATCCGAAATCTTTGTGAAATCTTTGAAAAATCATTGAAATATTTTTAAATCTTTTAAAATATTAAAGATATATTTTTAATATATTTGGTAATATTGGTGACATTATTGTTTTTGTGAAGTCTTCTAAATCTTTTGAAATATTAAAAATATATTTTAAATAAATTTGGTAATATTGGTGACATTATTGTTTTTGTGAAATCTTCTAAATCTATCCGAAATTTTTAAAATAATTAACGGCTTATTGAAATATTGGTACAACCTTTGAAATGTATCGAAATTTTTCGTGAAATCTTTAGGACCCTTTGAAATATTTTAAAAATATTTATGAAATAATTCAAGCCTTTCTGAAAGCTTTTCGGTCTATCCGACATCCTCGCGAAATCTTTTCAATCTTTGTAAAATCTTTAAAAAATCATAAAATTGTATTCAAATCTATCCGAAATCTTTGCGAAATATTTGATATCTTTGTGAAATCTTTAAAAAATCATTAAAAATTTTTTTAAATCTTTGGAATTATTTTTTAAATTTGTTTGAAGTATTTGGTAACATTTGTATAATTATTGAAGTCTTTGAAAAAGCTGTTACGCCGAATAATAAGTTTGAATGTTTTTTAAAAACTAGTCGAGTTACCTAGATGGTACTCGACTTACTTTATTCGTAAATACAATTTTTACAATCAAA
>NC_046658.1:181736257-181750269 GCF_010883055.1 Belonocnema kinseyi
ACAATCAAAGATTAGAGAGAACTGACTTGCGCTGGGCTAACGCGCTACATTTATAGCCCAAAATATGAGTGGGAGTAGTCCAAAGAGGTCAACCGTTACAAAGCATTGAAGTCTTTTTAAAGTCTTCTAAATCTATCCGAAATATTTAAAATAATTATGCCCTTGTTAAAATCTTTGTGCAATCTTTTAAATCTACCGAACTCTTTAAATCATTAAAAAAATATTTGGTAATATTTGTAAAAATGTTGAAATTGTTGGAAAGTCATTCAAATTCTTTCTACTCATTAGAATAATTCTAAAATCTTTGTGAAATATTTTAGGTACATTCGAAATATTTTCAATCGTTTTAAAATCTTTAAAAAAATCTTTAAACATTTTGAAATCCTTGGAAATATTTGGTCGTATTTTTGAACATATTATAATCTTTGGGCAATCATTAAAGTCTTTGTGAAGATTTTTAAATATATCCGAAATTTTTGAAGTGTTTGAAATCGATTTGAAATATCTTTGTGAAATTTTTGTGAAATCATTGTGAACCCATTAAAAACGTTACGAAATATTTGTAATATTTTTTAAATATTTGGTAATGTTTGGAAAGTCATTCAAGTCTGTATGAAATCTTTGGCGAAATACTAGAAATCTCTGTGCAATCTTCAGAAAATTATTGCAATCTTTAGAAATATATATTTTATACCTGTATTTATTATTTATTAGTATTATAATCTTTTTATACTATGTACAAATTTTAACATTTAATATTATACATCTATGCTTCTGCTCCCCTCTAAAAGAAGTCTCCGCCACTTCTGATCACAGTACATAAACTTTATTCATCAATTGTCAAACAATATTTTCTAATATCTTTTATTTTTCTTATTTACAAAGATATTTTAATGTTATCGTAAGCCAATATCATAATAGGTATCTAAGTGCCTAATATTTTAATTATTCATTTAAGAAAATACAAAATGACTGACATAAGAATTTATTCTTATTATTATTTTCGTCTTTCTTCATTGGTAAACATTACTACTTTATCATAAATATCATCGCATAAACTAGAGTTCAAAACTGAACTCAGACATGGACTTTTGAAATACAGCCAAAGAATTTATTTCTTTAGATCAAGAGAAGATAAATGTCTCGTCAAAATAAGAATGACTGCCGTGATATAATGTATTCTTGATGCTGAGAAATAGGATTCAAGTGAATGAATCTACTTTGTTCCAAATTTTTGTTACCAGTAAACGGTTTTCCAAAAAATAAGGAAATGATTTTCGTTTTTTTATTTTAAAAAATTTGCAACGTTCAAGCAGAAGTCGTTCAGTGAGGTATTGATTAAAAATTAAAATTTATCTTGCAACTACTGTCGTATACCTACTGCGACGGAAAAGGCTATAATTGAAAGATGCATTTTACTTTTTAGCCAATAACTGACAAATATATCAAAATTAGAATTATTCGCTCGATGGAGAAAAAAATTAATGCTCTATCTTGTGCTCCTTTCAAAATTGTTTGAAAACATTTTTGTAACAATGACCTGATGAAGTCTTTTGAAGTGATGGTAATCTGAGGTAAGATAAAATTGGGTTGATCATTTCATGAAATTCGTTTTTTATACAATTATAATACAATTGAACTAGATTTCTTTTTAGTTTTATAAAATTAAGATTTGTATCAAATATACGTTTTTACTTTTCAACACAAAAATACTAGAAAATATAATTTTTTGCATCATTGTTTGAAGAATAAGCGATAAGCTTAATGATTAATACAAATATTTCTTCTTATATGGGTCGACCAAGTACGTAGTTGGGCTGCATCGCAAAGCAATGTTCGCGAACATGAGCTGTTATAAAATGATAAAACAAAGTCTTTTCTTAAAAAAAAATAGTTACATTGGGAAAAAAATATGTGCTGTTGAAATATGAAGAAGTGCTTCTTTTTTGTTATTGAGATTCTTGCCTATTTCCACGACGCAAATACGGAGAGAATTTTTTTAATGAAATTTCAGGTGAGTATTTTTGACACCCAAAAGAAAGTTTTCATTTAAAAATCTCGTCGAAAACATCATACGAGTCAAAAATTCTAATTTGGCTATTGCAGGGAAAAACAATAATTAACATTTTTTTTATAACGAGCGTTGGAAATTAATGTTTTTAATAATGTTGTAGGATTTAAATTTAAGATTTGTGTTTCAAAAGAAGTGAATTTTTTAAATTATAACAAGCGTTTGCAATTAAACGTATTTTCAGCATAATTTAAAAAAGTTTTCTTCATAAAATTAAATTGTATAACAACATTAAGAAAATTATTCACCTACACTGATTTCACAGCTTTACATAATTTTAGTTTACCAAGGTTTTGCATAATTATAAAAATAATCCTTATAAAATATTCAAATTTTTTCATAAAATATTTTGTTATAAGAGCTTAAAACTTTAATTTTTACGTAACCAAAACAATAGTTGCAACAAACTCTGACATTTGATTGATATTTGTCGAGTTTGGAGGGACGGACTACTTTTACATAGAATACAAAAATTGCCTGTTAATGGTTATATGGAAGGAATGAACTCGAATGTACTTAAATTATCTTCATCTGATAATATATATTAAAGTCATTTCTATGCAACTTTGACATATTTTTATTTACAAATTGTATATAACTTTCTTTATCAATGCCAACTGTTTTAACAATTTTTACGGTATTTTTTGTTGTTATCATACTAAGCGGCAATGTTTTCCCGCAAGCCTTGATTCAAAATTCACCAAGTAAAACATTTATTTTTATCAAATAACACCACCTACCATTTTTTTATAAATCCAATCAATCCATTTCCTTAAAAACTAAACTAGGCGTGTTTTAAGAACAAGTTTCAACATTTAAAATGACCTTTGCAGAAATTTCCGCAGTAATATGTAAAAGGGGAGGAGTCAGCAAGTACGCACTGCAATATATTTTATACATGACATTTATATTGAAAATATACGGAAAAAATCTTAAGCTGAGCAAGTCGAATTATTAGCTCAGTTTAGTCTTGTTGATTTATTTTTCAGTATTTTCTTGTTTTAAGTATACTATTTTTTCTGTGTATTTCGAAGGTAAAATTCTTTCTCCTTCTTCTTGCTTTGTAAAATCTTTTTAAAAAATTACGCAAACACGAAAACAATTATTATCACTAACGCTTACTAAAAATATTTGTTCTATGCTTATCGAATTCCGCACAACATATACCCGATCAATTTGATAAAAAGAATTCTTCCTTTTTAGACAAAAAGTTAATATAATTCTCAAAAAAAAATATATATATATATATATATTTGAGATGAAGTTAAGTAGCTCATGAACGGAAGGGAAGAAAATACGATCTTTTGAAAATGGTTCTAGCGATTTTTTACTTTCGGTTCCCAATTTATTCCCGGACCAAAAAACAAAAACTCAGGTGTGTTAGCATTTTTAGTTTGGAAATGTTATAAATATTTAATAATGATTACGTATAATTTCTTAAAAATAAACGCTTTTCCTCACTAGGGGGTTTATTAATTAAATAATAGTAATATAGTAAACAACTAAATAGGGAAATCAAAATTTGCAATGTTTCTTAACTGCGTCTCAATTAAAAGTTTCAAAAAATTATAAAGTTTCATTTGATATCAAGCATAGGATACAATGCTCACTAGTAAAATTTAAGACTGAATACTCATTAGAAAAAAATCTTTACTTTTAGTTTACGTGAAACATCTAATTCTAGGATGAAGCATTTGCTAATCTCGTGCAACTAAATACTGCGATGAGACAACCTTTGTTCATAATTCGCTAAATAGAAATTTAAAAACTCAGAAATTATTGTATTGGAGAGATTGATGGAAATTCTTTTTGCAAAAACTCCACCATTTCTTTAAAGCTTCGTCTTAACTTTTATGAGGAGAAGAATTTAAACCACTAATCATGACAATAATAGAAGATCCCGTAATTCCTCTTTGCAGGAATGCTTGTTGGATAACTCCATAGCCACCAGGTTAATGCCTTTTAAAATGGGATGATATGGTTTCCGCTTCTAAAAATTAAAAAACTTAGTTTAAGGTATCTTTAATGGGAGTGCAAATCAACGATTGATTTGATTTGGCCTGCTGAGCAGGCCAAAAAAGCACTACCAGAATACCTTTCGCCTGTTTTCTTAAAAAATTTCTACACTTTTTACAATAATACTAAACGATGAAAAACTATTAAAGAAAAATATTTTTCAATTAAGATTAAATTCTTTAACTTTGTATAACTTCCAACTAACCCAATGTTTGGTATTTGAAATCTTTTAAGCATATCATCAAAGGCAAAAGAAGCTAATTTAATTTCCTTTCTCTTTTTCTATTTATTTAAAATCCGTCATAAAAAATTATTCTTTGAAATAATATGAAGCAAAAATCCAGCTGTTACGATTCTCATATCACGTCTAAACTTCTTTCGTAATCCAATTACGGCTACGTCTGTGGCTTGCAGAAACCTTTTAAAACTAAGTTTAAGTCTTATAGATACATCGACCAACTTTTCATGTAGTTTTAAAGAAATAAGGGAACAAACCTATTTTTTAAGAAACTATACCTAGATAAACAAATTCTGAGAATCTGAAGGACAACTAAGTGTCTGGGATGTAGATAAATGCTGAAAAATTTGCAATAGTGACCAGGATTTACATGACTTCTTATCAGATTTATTATGCAGCCTAAATTCTTTGAAGCTTCTCGTGTTAATTTAATAGTATCAAAGCATTCGTTTGAGAAAGCGCAGAATCAGAGAGTAATTCAAGTAAACAACAAAAAAATAATCTTAAACTCTGTTCAAGAGACATGACAAGGAACAATTTTATTTTTGTTAACTAACAATTTATATAGTAGATAAAATATAAAACGGTTTGTGTTCTTTTACGTTTGAGACGCGTGATGGTGTATAAATAGAAATTTACAAAGCAACGAGTTTTACTCAAGTGTACTTAAGATATAAAGAATAGTTTTGTTGAGAATAAAATATTTTGTGAAATTTATTTCTTCCTTGAAGTAAATAATTCAGTTAAGTATAATTGTAATTATTATAAAGTGCATCATTATTTTAGATTCATCATAACTTCATTAGCTATGTCAATAGAATAAAAATTATCATAATTCTCTGTCTACGCGTGTATGTATACGAAAAGTCTCAGTAATACAACCAGAAATATATCATACAAAAAACATTGAATATTTCCAACATTTTGATTTTCGGAATAGAACATCATAAAACATAATTTATGATTTTCAACACAAATGTTCTTGAAGAACTGCCATCGAGTCAATCAAAATTTTCTTTCGAATACAGCGGTTGACTGAAAGTAAAAATATTTGTTATTATTCAGTATCAGTATTATAAACTATTATTTCAATCTATGCTCAAATGCTGGGAATATAAGTTTAATTTATCAAAGATGCCTCTAATCCAGTAAAATAATCTGTATTTTGACAAAGAGGTGGTTCAAATTCGACTCACAGTGAAATTTGTATAGCTCCTCTGATAACCAAATAAAGTAGATTTGAAATCAGGTGAAAATACGCAATGCAGCAGAATGAAATTTAAAGTCTGAAATTACGGTAAAAACGTTCTTTACGTAGTTAGTAATTGTTTTTTGTTTTACATTGATCACATCTGTGATGGTCGCAAAATCTGACAGGATTTCAGATTTTTTTATACATTTGTTCTTGTGGGTTTTACATCCTCCTTTTTTCATGCGAGGGAAAAAGAGAGTTGGTATAAAAGCAGAGAGCAAAGGAGAAGATATTCAATCTGTTTTTGACAAAAAATTAAAAAGGAATCTTTCCATTATCCCTTTTTTCATTGTGATGTGTATGCAAAAAGACATCAAAATAGAAAAGGCGATAATGGAAAGATTCATTTCAAATTTTTTGTCAACAACAGAATAAACTTCTTTCGATTTTCTCGCTACTTATATACCAATTCTCTATCCCCTCACATAAGCAAAAAAATTTGTCTACCCCAAAAAAGACCAATTTTATCACAGAAAAATAAACTCAAATATATGTACATCACGCTACGAAATATGTACGCCAAAGTATATCATATTTACCTTATGGAGGGGGCTAGTAAGTTGAACGAGTTGACATACCCGAGAGGTTACTAAAAAGAGAGCACGAAACCGCATGTATAACTCATTAAGAACAGAATTTTATCCATAAAAAACAAACTTAAGTAAACATGCCTTAATAAAAAACGCACGTCAAATCACATCATATTTACTTCACGGAGTGCACTCGTCAACAAATAAAATATACATATCGAGCGCGAAACTAAAAAGGAACTAAAAACTTTAGGATTTCTTCTTATCTTTGTAATCAAATTTATCATACAATGAAACTATATACCTCCTATAAATGTATGTAAAGTAAAAAAGAATTTCCTAATTTCGTTTAGCGTTACTGAACAGTTGTAGTAATAGATTTATTATTTTTACATTTGTAGTTACATATAAGCTTTCTACATACTGTATAGCCCTAAAAATGTAGCCGGTAAAAAGCCTTGCACTAAAAAGTATTAGTGCATGCATCCAGTTGTAACCGGAGAAATATTGAATACTTCTGGATCTCCTTTTTGTCCACCCGTTTTGAATCTCCCCTGCAGAAGTTGTTTATTAAATTGAATGTCTTTCTCTACCCAGCGCCGTCAATATTTTTGTGAATACTTTTGGATACCACAGAACAGCAAAGAAATAGAAAATTTGCAATCCCTTCTAATTCAGCCTATTTTGCTACTTTTATTTATTGTTTTACGAATAACAATGTGGTTAGAAACTTTTTAAAACATAGAATCGGTCACTTTACGATGTCAGGATTAAATTCCATAGAGACAGCCGTGGTGAAAAATAATTTTTTGAATGTTCTATCATGACTTTATAGTTAATAGATTTTGCAAATCTCATATTTTTATTTCCATGAATGGAAGACAAGCATAAAATAATAAAAAACTTAGAACTGTTCCTAAATTCTGACCGGAAATTTTTTTATTAATAATAAGCGTAACAGTAATTAAATTTGCAATTTGAAAAAGAAGATTTTTGAGCACAATAAGTGAATTTTGAACTGAAAAAGATCCATTTTCTAACAACAAAAATAGTACAGTAACATTTTTAGTAAAAATCCAGCTAATTAGAAAAACAAATTAACTTTCCATCCGCAGGATTTCGCCGGGAGCGGATGCTAATCTGGAAAATTGGACCCGTTCCCAGCGAAATCGCGGTAAAATTTTAGCCACAACCACGTCTCACGACCGTGAGATAGGTGGTTACAGTCTGTAAAGGAATCAATACGACGATCCAGCAAAAGCCTCGTGCATCCTAGGAACACGGAGCAACCCAAGGACTACCGCCTTCTGCATTTTTCCCGCAAGTGTTTTAGCATATTGTTGACACGCAGGGATGCTTTTTAGGCCATTAGCAAGTGAAAACATGGCACCTTCAAGAGCGCCGATGATAAGGACGATTAGTTTAACAGAATATTCCGGGTACAATCGTTGCAACTCCCTTAAAAGGTCTCGATACCTCTCTTTCTTTTCATTCTCCTTGGTTATGATGTTTTTGTCAGCTGGTGCCGAAAATTCGATAACGAACATGGTTCGCTTCTCGAAGTCAAGAAGAACCATGTCAGGCCTCGAGTGAGCAACAGAAACAATTTTCGAGAATATAAAGTTCCAGTGTATGCGGCACTTCCCATTCCCGACAATTGACTCAATTTCCCTAGGAGCATTTAGAGGAGCGATATTAAGGTTAATGTCGTAGGAGTGACAGAGATGGTAATAAAGCACTCTTAGTGCCGCATTGTGCCTTTGAATGTAGGTCGTCCCTGCGTGAGTTGGACAACTAGATAGTATGTGAGCTAAATGCTCGGGGTGTGCATGGCACGCCCTGCAGCTATCATCGGGAATGTCTTGGCTCAAAATTTTTCGACGGTATGTTAAGGTGGAAATGACACCGTCTTGGCACGCAAAGATGAAACCCTCCGTACCAGACTTCAATCCGGGCGATTTAAGGAAAGCAAACGTTAGCTCACAAGACATTGACTGATCCTTCACATTTCTGACCGTGCATCCTTTTATCGAGGAGCTGTTCACGAAAGTTTTTCTCTTGTGCTTTCTTAATCCGTGCTTTCAGGAGTGAGTACTCGAGATAGATAAGATTTGATGCATTTTGCTCACCCCTAATACTGAAGTCAAGTCCGAGTATTTCAGCAGCCTCATCCGCTGCATTGTACAGAAACGCTCCTTTGCCCACTTCTTCGTAATTTCTGACCATTTTAAGAAGAGGGTCTCTTCCATTTGCAACTCTATGTGCTGTACCCAGAATAATCCTGTTGTGAAGACATTCAAGACTCAATATTCCGCGACCCCCTTGACGGCGTGAGATGTACATTCGCGGAACGGAAGACATAAGATGCATGCTTTTGCTCATGTGCATAACCTTTCTTGTCCCGATATCAAGGGATCTAAGCTCGTACTTCGTCCATGGAACTACTCCAAATGAATATAGTAGTACCGGGACGGCAAGCATGTTCGTTGCAGATAATTTTCTTCCTCGCCGACAGTTCGGAAGACCAAATCTGCCGGATGAGACGTTTGTATCTGCTTCGGGGAGTATCCTTTATAGATGTCACATCCTGAATGCAGCTCTGTGGCACGCCCAGGTATGTATAAGTCTCTCCAGCGCAAAGGTATCGTATAGCGCTTCTATCAACGAGCTATTCCAATTTCCTTAGTACATCGTTCGATAATCCCTAGAGCTAGATGTAGAGACTTTTTGTTTTTAGCATAGATCTTAATATCCTTCATGTAAAATACATGAGTGACCTTGTGCTTTCGATCTGCAGGTTTGGCCGCACAAGTACCCGTCGGAATGGCGAAGTGCTAGAGATAGTGGCAATAATGTAAGGCAAAAGAGCAGTGGGCTCATGGTGTCGCCCTGAAAGACACCTCTCTGAAAAGTGACCTTGTTAGTTGTCACACGATTTTTTCCAGATGAGATAGTAAATCTGGTTTTCCAAAGCGGCATCAATCTCTCGATGCACCTAACTATTTGCGGATGGACCTTTAAGATTTCCAAAAGACATATGATAAGTCTATGAGAGATCGAATCGAAAGCTTTTCGATAATCAATCCAGGCCATCGATAGGTCACGCTGGTAGAATGCTGCATCTTTGCAGACACATCCATCAATGAGCAGGTTCTCCCGGCAGCCGGCTACGCCTTTCTTTGAGCCTCGTTGTTCATACATTTCTTGCCACACAGGTTCAATTGCCCGAACAATCCTATCATTTAGGATAGCTTTGAATTTCTTATAAAGTTTGTTCAGACAAGTTATTGGCCTGTAATTCTTCGGGTCAGCTAAGTTGCCTATTTTCGGCAGGAGTATTGTGCGCCCTTCCACCAACCATTCCGAAATCGGCTCTTCCGACTTCAAATATGAGGTGAAAATACGGGCCAAATGCTGATGGGTTGAAGAAAACTTCTTCTACCAGAAGGTTTTGATACAATCTGGTCCCGGTGCGGAATAGTTCTTCATCCCTCATAATACTTTTTCACCTCCTCGGTAGTGATGGGTGGGCATCCTTTATCAGGTGTTATGAGGGCAACACATAACTCCTTGAAGCTATTTATATTTTCTGAGTTCGTCCAGTCTATGCTGCACTTCGTAGACTTATCTCCAAAATACTTCGAGCTCCTCTAGTTTGGGTGGGTGTTCGACAGTAACTGGAGGGTCTTGGAAGAGTCGAGATGGGTCAGAGAGAAACTGTTGATTTTCTCTGACCCACCTCTCCCTTCGCTCTAGACTTCTCTTAGCGTCAAATTATATCCGTATTCTCTCAACAATATTCTGCCTGATGGTCAGCAGCTTTGACTTGTTAAATGTGTGATAACGGGTCCGGAGTTCGCGCGCGAACTTTCGAACCTTGTCTGTAAAATTCCTGCCAGATGTGATGTAGTCAATCACACACTGAATACGGGACGCGTACTGTCTTGCCCAGCCTATCTCTATGGCAAGTTGATGCATTCGTCTTTTGGTCTTATGATCAACCGTGGTTTTGTTTTAAGGTTTGCATCGGCCAAAGCTCTCGCTGCATTATACACTCAATAATTGATAGCCCAGAGGTCGGATTCTCCGGAAAAATGTCCACGAAGCTCGTCATCCATTTCAGCCAGATCTTTAGGCTTGAGAGAAACCTTGGTGTTGATGTTTCTCCGGGTCGTAAAGCATCGCTCTTCCTCTGCTGCATGCCTGTCCGCGGTTGGTCTTATTGTCGCCTCTCTTTCTCTGTTGCCGGCTTGTTCTAGCTGTGGTAGAGTAGGCGTTCCGCTTACATAGTCCCTTTTTCGGAGTAGTTCAGCATGGTTTGGCAGACGTTGCTGTGAAAAGTGCGATAGCTCTGGGTGTTTCTCGCACCACAGAACATGCAGCCGTGCCATGTAACCCCGTTCAGGGGCCACACTCGCATCGTAGCCCTCTAGCAAGTCGTGATTCAGTCACTCCATCCACCCAGAGCTTGCGAGAACCGCCGATCCATCGCATTGAATCCATTTTCATTGGCTCCCCCAGCTCTAGATTGGTCGGCATTGTTGGCCGACCCATTGTGGGCAGCCCTGTGCGTTCTGTTGTTTTGAACCGCACTTACTACAACTATGTTTGGTGTTGTCATTGTTGTTCCCACGAGAAGTTAGGGAAAGGGGTTCGTCCATCCTTGTAGAGCCCCGCATGCAAGGATAAGGCTGCGTACTCTGAGAGGTCACCCGGTATCCCAGAGTCACCGTTCTAGACACCTTACCCAGGTGCCATTCAGCTTTCGGCACGGTTTTCGCACCTCCGCTTAGGGGTTAATTCCTTCGGGACCACCCCTGGACAATTGTCCGCGACTGCCTATTTATTTTTGTAACCATATTCAGCAGAAACCCTTGATACAGGGACCTTCTATCTGCAACCCGAGGGCGCGTTCGGTGGCTTTGTCATAGGCCCTTCGGTTTGATTCTAGAGGAATCAAAACCGAACCGAATATATACACACACACACACACACACACATATATATATATATATATACTAAGAAATATATATATATATATAATATATATATACCAAGAAATTACAAATTTGTACTAAAACTGGTTTTCAATTATGAATCTTTTTCATGTACATTTTGCATAGAATCAATCAATTTTCGACATGCTATGGAATAGTTAAAGTTTTGTTTAAAAAAAATCATTTTCAATTTAAAAAACGAATCTACAACCTTAGAAATGAAATCCTAATCAGAGATTAATTTTATGCCTTCCGTAGCTTGTGTCGCTTGTCAAAAAATTTAATTTTTTTTTAATTATTGATTTTTTATTTTGAATTTTCGATGTTTCAAGAACATTAAAAAAGTTATTATGCTAATTTCGCAAAGCTCTTAAAAAGAAACGTTTTTCTTCACTTTAATTTTTTTTATATCGTGCACTGTTTGGCTTACAAATTTTATTTTTGTTTCTTGTTTTGAATTTTCGAAATGCTATAAATCTGTTAATTTTGATTTTTTGAAAAATTTCTTAAAGAATAAATTGTTGGACTTTCCGAGTACCACAAAGGGTCCTGCATTGAATTTTTAAATCTCACATAAATTTTTAAGGGATGTCAAAACAACCCTTACAACAGTTTCAAATACTTTTCCAGCTTGATTAATTTTTGCACGTTAATGTTTAATTGATTCCTCACCCCAATAGTATAATAGAGAAAACCTTCCGTAAATTTTGTTTTTGGGAAATGTCGGTTTTCATTCCTGAATCTTTAATGGATGTTAAAACAACCCTTGCATTAATTTTAAACATTTTTTTCGCTAGGTTACTTTTCTCACTTTTATTTTGAATTAATTTCCAAATACAATAATATAATCAAAAAACCTTTCGTATTTTTTGTTTTTGGGAAATTTCAATTTCATTAAGTGAATCTCTGCGGTTCCCCACGTATTATTGTGAATTAATTTTCGACTCCATTAGTAGAATAGAAAAGTGTTTAAAATTATTTTAAGGGTCATTTTAGCATCCTTTAAAGATTTAAGGAAATTGACATTCCCGGAAATTTTTTTAATATTTTGATAGGTTCGAATATTTATTTACAATAATTTGGGGGGGGGGGTGTCATGATAGAAAGTGTTCACATTTATTTTAAGGGTTGTTTTAAAATCTTTTAAAGATTAAAGCAATGAAGTCGACATTTCCCAACCATCAAAATCCCTGCAGTTTTTGATTGTACTATTAATGTCACAAGTGACTTTACAATAAATTGCGAACATATCCTAAAGATATTATTGAAAAAGTGAATAGAGTAAAGTAAAATTTATCAGGTGTCTAAATAATTCTTGTGTTTTTATTTCAAACTAGAAACTTGTGGAAACGTTTTGTTTGCGGAGGTAAAGAAACATGATCGATAAAAAAAATTCTCTGGATGTATCAAAGATCATTACTGTTGATTTGACAGACTAATGAAGGTAAAATTTTCAATTGAGCGAGAAAAATTCAAAAATTACTAAAAACTAATGTCAATTCCTAACATCAAAATTTTTTCATTAAAAAAAATAACTGCTTTAATGATTACTACTTCCTAAACAAAAAATGTCTACAAAAACGTTACAAACAGAAACTAACCATCAAAGAAACCAAATAAGAAATTTCTAATTTAAATTAGATTAAAATAAAATCATGATTTTTTTAATGTAAGGAAAAACTGTGCATATGCTTATAGTTTTTCAAATTTAAAGATATTTCTCATAAAATATAAATAACAGTGTTGATTATAATGTCAAAAGAGTAACTCTATAGCCTCGGTTATAGATAGATTTTGAAAGTTTTTAAACTGATGACATTTTTGTAGACAAAATTTGTATTTATGTTAAAAATACGAGGTCTGTTCAAAAAATACGCGGATTGAGGTCAAAAAAAAGTACTTTAATTGGAAGTTACAAGTCTGGGTCTCCTTCAAAATACTTTCCTCCCCAACGCACACACTTATCCCAACGGTGTTTCCACTTGTTAAAACAGTCCTGGTACTCTTCTTTTGTGATGGCTTTCAGTTCCTTCATTGCATTTGCCTTAATCTCCGAAATCGTTTCAAATCTTCTTCCTTTGACGGTTTTTTTTTTAGTTTTGGGAACAAGAAAAAGTCACAAGAAGCAAGGTCAGGTGAGTATGAGGGGTGGGGAAGCACAGTAATCGAATGTTTGGCCAAAAACTCACGAGTTCTGAGTGCTGAGTGAGATGGAGCGTGGCACAAATTTCCCAATGACGCGGTGCATCTTCAATTTTTCGGTCAAAATCTGGCAACAAGATTCAACTGATAACCCATACTCTTCAGCAAGTTCCCTAATGGTCAGGCGTCGCTTTTCGCGCACCAGGGTGTTGATTTTGTCAACGTGTGGGTCATCAGTTGACGTTGAAGGACGCCCAGGACGCTCATCATCGTCAATCGACTGTCGGGCCACCCTTGAAACGTTCATGCCACTTGAAACATGCAGTACGCTTCATGGCAACATCACCGTAGGCTGTGTTGAGCATGGCAAATGTTTCAGTTGCAGATTTCCCGAGTTTCACACAAAATTTCACAGCAATCCGTTGCTCTTTCAGGCTGTCCATTTTACAATCCGACAAAGAAAAAAAACACTCTTCTACTTAAAACCGTGTAGCTTATCAACAAATGAAGATATATGCGACTGGAATCCCGCGTTTTAAGCAGCTGATCTGTGTGATGACCGCGTATCACGCGCTCATCTAGTTATGGGATCATGTAGAACTCAACCCTTTTTGCATGGTAAAGAAGAACACTGCCTCACCATAAAGGCCTAATTGCTAAATTAAAAATTATATTTCGCAATTTTTATTATTGTTCTCAAACTCTCTTATATTTCTATTGGCAAAAACGAGACAGGCGTGAGACAAGCCGAGAAAAGAACCAGAAA
>NC_046658.1:181750369-181767079 GCF_010883055.1 Belonocnema kinseyi
AAATGATAAAAGTGGACGCTTGTAATTATTTTTCTGTTTAAACCTGTTATTTTTTTTACTCACCTATCTTCATAGGTCTTAAATTTTTTTAAACGGATCCACTCGAGTCCGGCCGGTAATATCGCGACATATATAGAGGACGCGATACCCGGGTTGTGACATCTATACGAACTTAGCGACACCAAGCGGATTCTCTTGAAACCAACTCGAGCCGCGAAATTCAAACAGTCCGCGTATTTTTTGAACAGACCTCGTAATTGTATACCCTTAAAAAAGATATTGTTTATAATCACAGTAGTAAATCCTGGATTATTTTTAATTGTTCAGTTACATGCTAAGAAGGTAATTAGAGGCAGAAAAGTAACACTCATGGGTTAAAATCAGCCCCCTGGCTCTTCCTATCCAGCCTATGCTTTAGAAGTGACGTGAGATTTGACCGCGGCCACGGTGGCGCTGATTGTTCATTGGGCCGAGATTCATTCAAATACATTGTAAAAAACGTAAAAATTCAATTTTTATATAATAAAAAAGATTTTATCAAATTTTCTTTTGCAGTACGCTAATCAAGAAAGCTTCTTATAATTTTCAAAGAAAAATTTATTTTGCAATTTGCACAAGAAGTATTTAGGAAAATGAATAGTCTTTAATAATTGTTTGTTATCGTTTTAAATTTCATGATGAACGTTTAAAAAAACTACAAATTTCATAATTCGAAATGCTTATGACAGATTGCATCCTCCGCCTTTAGTTTGATTTCATCGTGAATAATCGCTTTTTGTCACCGTTTTATTTTATTTTTTTCATCCTTAGGCACAATAATATATTTACATGTTTTAGTACCTGACTGCTCGTAACTGTATCCACATTTGCACCCGAAAATCACACATTTCACCATTTTTTAAAACAAATTTTTGTTCACTGGACGTCAAACTCTTGTACTTTCCCGTAATTACAAGTAAAAAAATAAAAAACGTCTTTCTTTTAACAAAAAGTTTAAATATTTACATTATCACATGCATTTGCGTAGCTAGTCGGCCCAATTCACAGCCATTGCCACCATGGCCGCGGTCAACATTTCCGTCATTTTCAACTCAGAGTGCCAGGGGACTGGTTAAAATTATATAACAGTATTTTGAGGTTATGTAATAAGCCATGTGATACTATTTGCCCGGGAAAATAAACAATTTTTTAAATTTTAATTTAAAAAATAAGATTATGATATATAATATTTAAGTTTCGGATGTCATTTCTGATATTTATAGCGTTTATTTCGTTTTTAATATAAATCATTTCAAAAGTTAATCTTTTTTCTTCAGTTGGCCCAATATTTCAAATTTAAATTCTTTAATATTGAAATTAAAGTTGCAAGAGTGTAAAGTAACATGTTTTGCTAAAGCTGTGTTATCTTTATTTTTTACTATGTATATTTCGTGTTCTTTAATTCTAGCCCCTAAGGGCCTTAAAGATTGCTAGAAAAAAGAATTTAATTAAAAGTATTTTCAACAGAAAAAGCAATTCGAATATTAATTCTTTTGTTGAAAATTCTTAATAAGGTATTTTTAACAATGTCTAAATTTGCTTTGTGAAATCTAGTATCTGACAATTTTATCGTTATAATTTAATTTTTTACGATTTCCAGTGTAAAATCTAAAAAATTAATTTTATATTCTTTTGCTAATTCATTAGTAAATCTTAATTTTTTATTTATTGTGTTAAATTTTTCAAGAATATCATCTCCTTTATTTTTTGGATGGCAAATTAATGTATCATCGATATATCGGTAGTAGAAAATAATGTTATAGCTTAAATTATTTAAAATTTCTTCTTCAAACCTTTCCATTACTACGTTTGCAGCTGCTGCAGAAATTGGCGATCTCACAGGAGTTCCAAAAAATTGTTTATAAAAAACTTTATTGAATTTGAAATAAGAAGATTCTAGGCATGCACTCAGAACTGCATTGAACTCTGTTTTATTTAAAAATATGTGTACTTTTATTTAATTCCATTCTTTGTTAAAAGTTTTAAATTAATTTTCAAGGTATATTTGCAAAGAAAAATTCTCTTTCGATGTAAAGATTATGATACAATATCTAATCATATTTTTAATAATTTAAATCTCAATATAAGATGCTTCTCGTAAAAGTTGTATATAACTCTATAAAAAATTATTATTTTATAAAGTAAAAACTTCTAATCAATTTTTTTTCAATCTGCAAAACCGGATATCTAAGGATACTAATTAGTTTGTACTAATATGATTGATAAATTTCTACTAAAATGAGAAAATGTCCAATCACAACAAAAATGAAAAATAATTACAAATCAAAATGAATGGCTTATCAACATGACTGATAGACCCATACTTGAGAACGTAAAAGAAATAATAAGTCTTGGAGGGAAATTTGATATTTCTTTTGTTAAAAAAATATTTCCAATTAAAAAATTATCTCTAATCTTGAATACTTAATTAAATATATTGCAGTAGATTATGGAATTGTCATTAGAAATAAGATTTCATATTGGACACAAACTCGGATTTATGATTCTACATTTAATACAATAGATTTTAAGCTAAAACAAAAAATGAAAAAAATAAAATTTTTTTTAGAAACAAATAAAGATATTATCCTAACCTTAGCTGATAAAAGCAATAAGAGTATTATAATGAATAAACAAGATTTCAATATAAAAGCAACACAACTTTTAAATGATAAAACATCAATGAAAAATTAAATTTTGATCCTACTAAAAGAATTGAAGCTAAACTTTCGCTACTACTAACAAAACTTAAAAATAATAAAATTATTGGTGAAAATCAATATAATTTGTATCACAGTACAAATGGAAATGCACTTAGATTTCATGGTTCACCTAAACTATATAAAGCAAATTGTCCTTTACGACCCATCATTTCTTTCTCGGGTTCATGGTTACATAATATTTTTAAATGTTTAGCAAAATCTCTGCAATAAATGTTGGCAAAACTGAATACCACATTTAAGGTATTTGGGAATTTAAGCAAAAAATTGATCGTATTATTATACCTAATTATTATACAATTGTATCACTTGTTATTGTGTGAGTGTATGCAAATATATCTTGAAAATTAATTTTCAACTCAATTAACAAAAAATGGAATACAATAAAAGTACACACCTTTTTAAATAAGAAAGACTTTAATCCAGTTCTTAATTTATGCCTAGATTTTTCCTATCGCAAATTCAATCATTTTTTTATAAACAAATCTTTGGAATTCCTATGGGATTGCCCATTCTTGCAGCATCTGCAAACATAGTAATGGAAAGTATTGAAAAAGAAATTTTAAATAATTTAAACTGTGAAATATTTAAAAAATTTTTAAATTTATCTGCTATATCATCAGAGATTGTACCTTACCGACAGTAGATCAACCCTCCAAATCATGAAGGCGGAAAATCCACACAATATCGATCAAGTTAAGAATCTTCAATAACAGAAAATGCTTAACGTCTTAATAAGACAAGATGGAAAATAATATTTTTAAATTAAAATTATTTCTTGAAAAAAGTTGAGAGTTCTTATTCTGATCCCTCTAATAGCTTAATTAGAAAAGCACCTGACCGGAAATCAGAAGTTTTGTGGTTCGATTCCCAATGGAGTGAAGATGGAGTAGGATCTTTTTTTCAAGAAATAATTTTAATTTTAAACTGTGAAATTATTTTCTACTACCGATATATCGATGATACATTAATTTGCCTTTCAAAAAGTGAAGTAGATGATATTCTTTAAAAAATGTAACTCAATCATTGAAAAATGTAAATTCACTATTGAATTAACAATACAAAATAAAATTAATTTTTTATATTTAACAGTGCTGCCGTACAAACTAGAAAGATACATAAGTCCAATCTGACTCGAACTGAGAAAATCGAGAAAAACTTCTTGCCCAAAGAACTTTGATATCAAATAAAATTTTTGATAATTAAGATAAGTTATTTGTGTAAAAATAATGTGCTTTTTCATATATTTTTTTTTAAATTGTCAGCAAGACTTCTAATCAATTTTTTTTCAATCTGCAAAACCGGATATCTAAGGATACTAATAAGTTTGTACTAATATGATTGATAAATTTCTACTAAAATGAGAAAATGTCTAATCACAACAAAAATGTAAAATATTACAAATCAAAATGAATGGCTCATCAACATGACTGATAGACCCATACTTGAGAACGTAAAAGAAATAATAAGTCTTGGAGGGAAATTAGATATTTCTTTTGTTAAAAAAATATTTCCAATTCAAAAATTATCACTAATCTTGAATATTTAATTAAACATATTGCAGTAGATAATGGAAATGTCATTAGAAATAAGATTTCATATTGGACACAGACTCGGATTTATGATGCTAAATTTAATACAATAGATTTTAAGCTAAAACAAAAAAATGTAACTCAATCATTGAAAAATGTAAATTCACTATTGAATTAACAATACAAAATAAAATTAATTTTTTAGATTTAACAGTGCTGCCATACAAACTAAAAAGATACATAAGTCCAATCTGACTCGAACTGAGAAAATCGAGAAAAACTTCTTGCCCAAAGAACTTTGATATCAAATAAATTTTTCATATTTTGCAATAAAAAATTAATTTTCTAAACAATTTTTATTAGAAAATGGACTTGCGATATTTTACTAGTCGCGGAAAGTCAAAAATACAAGGCAAAAAGAACACAAAGTCAATTTCGGACAGTGACTTTGTCGAAGAGCTCGAGCACAGCCTCAAAATGCAACATCAAAACATACGTAAGGGACACTGTGTATTTAGTGGCTGTTCCGAACTTACCCGAACGATCGCCGCTAGTGTATTGCCGAATTTAGCCGGGACTTATTTCCCGTGGATTTCCGATCAGAGTTCGAGCTAATTCACAAGGCTAAAAGATACGTAAGGGCAAGCGATTCTATAGTATTTGTTTGTCAATTCGCGTCGCACTCGGTCACTTTTACAACGCAAAAAAGACACAAAGTTCTTTAGCTTTTTTTTCATGTGTATGCTGATGACGTATTGCCTTCCTTGTACAATTTTTAGGACACGCAAAGTGCTTTGTGTATCTTTTTCTGTTGTATTTTTCAACTTTTTCGACTTTTCTCATCCATAAACAATCGTTTCATGCAATAAATATTATTAATTAATATATTTTATTAACACAGTTAGATGCAGCTTTCTCTTACGAATCCAACGATACCAAAAAGTCATTTTTTATAAAAATATCACTTATGTATCTTTTTAGTTTCGACAGCAGAGTGGAAATAGTGAACAATCGAATTATAACTAGCCGGTATAGAAAACCTCCATGATCAGGACGTTTTTTTAACTTTGCTTCGTATCGTCCAATGTGTAATAAAATTGGTGTCATTTTTGGCTTGGTCGATAGAGCGATAAAATTGTCAGCTCGTAGATTTCACAGTGAAAATTTATACATTGTTAAAAATACCTTATTAAAAATGGATACCCCATAAACCTGTTGACACTAAAGATAGATGAACGTTATAAAACTATTACAAAAACGAAAAATACAAATGATAAAATTACTGATCAAAAAAAAATTATAGTAATGCCATTTACAAATGGTTTTGATTTTAATACTAAAGACATTACAATTTTAAATATTGAACCAAATGAAGAAAAAAGATTAAATCTTGAAATGATTTATATTAAAAACGAAATAAAAGCTATAAATTACAGAACTGAAATCCACAACTTACTTATTATATATCATAATCTGATTTCTAGAATTAAAACTTAACTTAAATTACAACTTTAATTTTAATATTAAATACATTAAAATTTTAAATATTGAACCAAATAAAAAAAAGATTAACTGTTGAATTCATTTATATTAAAGAGCGAAATAAAAGTTATAAATTACAGAACTGACATCCAAAACTTAAGTATCATATATCACAATCTTATTTCGTAAATTAAAAATTTAAAAATTGTCCATTTTCCCGGGAAAATAGTACACATGACTTATTACATAACCTAAAAATACTATTATATAATTTGAACCCATTAGTGTCACTTTTCTGTCTCTAATTACCTTCTTAACATGTAAGCAAACAAAATGTTAAATTTCTTCACTACGGCATGGTTGTGGCATTTATAAAACTACAACCTACAATAATATTAAAAATATATCGTGTTTTTCCAGCTCCAAAAAACTTTTGTCAGGAAAAAAACTACGATTTGATAAGGGTACAGATCTGCATTAAAACGCGCCATCTCAACAACATCACAGAATAAATACGCTACCATTGGTATCAGCCACAAATCGAATAGTTTGTTAAAAATATTTCTCCAAATACTTAGGTCTTGTCTTCCTGACAAAAGTTTTTCTTTCGAATTTGTTATAAAATACTTTGCAATTTGGGGAAAAACATTTTAAAGATAAAAATAATAATATTCAAGAGGTGCAGTGAAACTCTTCTATAGCCCCGATTTCGGGGTTAACGGTGGGTGGCAACTAACTCATTATAGCCCGCTCCGCTTTTGTTTGTTCACGTCCGACTGCTCGCCTGAATGACAGCTACAGATCCCGCGCACCCCGCACATGACCTGTTGAACCCATATGCAGCGCGGCTTCAATTCTCGGAAAGGCTATAGAAGGGAGGGCTATTGAATATTTCCCCTGTAATTTCAATTCCAAAAATCAGCATTTTTTTATTTCATAGAAAAATAACTTTGTTCTTAAATTCGAAGAGAATTTCGAGATAGTCCAGCTTTTCAGGACAAATTTGAAACCTATTCAATAAATATAATTGATAAATATAAAAAAATCTCATCGAATAGAATTCAAGAGATATTACATGGAAAATTTCAATTTTTGTTAACTAAAAATGTATATAGTGAATCAAATATAAAACTGTTTGTCTTCTTTCACGTTTAAGATGCATGACGATGCATAAATGAAAATTTAAATTGAAACGAGTTTTACTCAAGTTTATCTAAGATTTAAAGAATAGTTCGTAGGCTTAAAATATGTTGTAAAATTTATTTCTTCTGTTAAGTAAAATAATGTAGTAAATTATAATAGCAATAATTTTCATAGGAATCATTTTTTTAGATTCATTATTGCTTCTTCGAATCTTCGCCTACGTCAAAAGCGTACAAATAATCATAATTCTCTATCTACAAGTTTATGTACACTGAAAGTCTCATTAGCACAATCTAAAGCAAATCATACACAGAGTTTTTTAAACAAGGATCATGAATTTCCAAGTGAAATGACTACGATTTTTAAAAGTTTTGTTAATTATTTATTCGTGGCAATATAACAATTGAAAAGATACACTGTATTCAACTACTAAAAACATTATAAATAATATTAAAAGATTTTTCACCCAGTAATATTATTGGAGAATTGCCATTACATCATTCCAATTAGATGTTCGTTTTCTTTTGACAGTGATCATCTGGAAATAAAAATATGTTTCATTATTCACTATCAGTATTATAAACTATTTTTTTAAGCATGCTCGAATGCCGATAATCTTATTTTTTTTCATCAAAGGTGCCTCGATTCTAGTGAAATAATTTGTGTTTTAATAAAGAGTCGGTACAAATCCGGCTCGCAGTGAAATCGTTAAATCTCTCCTGATAAACCAATAAAGGAGATTTGAAATAGCAAAAAAGGCGCAGTGCGACAGAATTCAATTTAAAATCTGAAAAAAAACGTAAAAAATTTTATTTAGGTAATCAGTAATAGTTTTTTGACTCACGCTCATTGCAAAAATCTTGGTCGCAACATGAACCAGGATTACAGAATGGGGTGCAAAACGGACCATCATTTTTATGTGCGGCTCCAACAAGAACAGCAACACACACCACAATGAAAAAGATGATGATCGTAATATTCATTTCAAATTTCTGGTCGAGAACAGACTATATCTCTACTGCCCTGCTCGCTGCTTATCTATCTTTCCTTCTGATAAGCATAAGTATGTAAATCCAACAAGAATAAATTTCATCAGAGAAAAACAAACTCAAATAAAAATGGCACTGTGAAACACGTACGCCAAAGTGAATCAGGTTACCTAATGGAAAGGTCTAGTCAACTAGTTTGTCTACCAACAATTTATATTGTAGATGGAATATAGAGCTGTTTGTCTTCTTTTATGTTAAAGATGCGTCGCGGTGAGTAATAAGAAATTTGTTTTGAAACGATTCTTACTTTAGTTTACTTAAGGTTCAAATAATAGTTCGTAAGAATACACTATTTTATAAAATTTATTTCGTATTTTGAGTAAATTATGTAGTAATTTATACCAACTAAAATAATTATAAAGTGTACCATTCTTTCAGATTTATTGTTACTTCTTCACCTACCTCAAAAGCGTAGATACACTTATAATCCTCCAGAAAGCCATTCGAGTTGACATCAATTTCTGTCTTTATTGGAATATTCGAATCTAAAAATGTATATCTTATTTTCATCAGTTTCACCTTGATTTTAAAAACGTGAGCCTTTGAAAGTACCCCTGCGACTAGTAATTATAATAATGTCGTTCAAACCCCTAAAAACGATGGGAAGGTACCCGTGCTTCAGCTAAAAATGTATGTACAGGTTCCTCGGAGCATTCTTTATATGCAGCTGTTCACAAAAATGGACATAAAGTTGCACAGGTAATCTTGAAGTTTCATGTGCAGGATTTTTTCGAAGGAACTGTACATTATCCTGAAAAGAAACCTGTACTGAGAAAGGAATGTTTCAATGATCCGCTCCAGGTTTCTGCACATGTTCCTTTGCGAAGTAAATTTTAGTAACTTGAAATTAGTCACTATGCAATTTCAGGTATAGGATACTGAACAAGGTCCTGTACATAAACCTGCGCCTCAATTCACTCTGTGCAGGAACTTGTACATAATCATTAAAAGGTTAGCTTGTATACAGGTTTCTTTGCAATATCATGTATAGGTTCTTTCCCCAAATTGCTGCACAGGTGCGTTTAGATTACCTGTACTGGTTCGTATGCAGGTTCGTATACACGACCATGTACAGGATACTAGTGCGTTCCAATTAATGAGACGGTCACTTTCGCCGTGTTTTTAATTAAATTTCGCAATATTGTGTTAATGAAATCTCGTCTTTTGGGCATGAAAATTCATTCTGTTTTGATTGAAAAGTCAACTATCATATTTTTGCTTTAGAATTTATTTTAATTAAAATTCATACATGAATTGGAAATAGTGTTTGAACACTTGAAACTGTTTGATAAATTTTAATTATTTTTTTGTTTTTAATTTTATTATTTGGTTAAAAATTCTACCAAAATAATATAATTTTCAAACCCAAAACTTTACAATTGATATTTTTCACGTTGGACGTGAATTTGGCAACAAAAAAAAAAGACATGTGACGAACGAAAAGTGAAATGTGTAATATACAACGTGAAATTCTGTACATAATGGTCAAACTTTGCTGTTAAATTTTATTCAATACTTGTGTAATAAAAAGTTTAAAGAAATTATTGACTCTTTAGAAATATTATGGACGCTACCTTAAAGTTTATTTTAGAATCCAATACAATTTTTAAATTGTTTCTCAAACTCAACTGATGATGTGCAAGCTCAAACTGAAATTTGTAATTTGCTAATTAATTCTAAATCATAAATTTTTACGTTAAAGAAGATTACTAAAAAGTAAAATGAAGAGATTAAACAAATGTTTGCATTTGCAGAAATTTTTCAGAACTATATTGTTTTATTTTGTACGAAATTTTATCGGAAAAGCGTACCAACTTCTTTAAAATTATTGTGCAATCTTGGAAATTATTAAAGAAATGGAAATTAAAATTTAAGAATTCATCATATTCGCTAAGAAAAAAAACTTAAAGATTGGAACTTTAAGTACTAATATGAAGTTTATCAATAAGTAATTATTGAATGAATTATCAATTTCAGGTATTGCGTTCTCATGCAATAAATAAGTTTATCATGGAACTATTTAATCATAATTGTAGAAAATATGTTTTGGGGTCGATTATTATGCATATGACTTCTCATTTTTGATATAACGTTTCACTTCAAATTTTTTAAATGTCATTTTTAGTGTTTTCGAATTTGCGTTTTCGTTTTTAGAATCAGCTTTGACATATCCCTTGAATTTGACAAGAGAAATGACTGTTGCTGAAGATTTTTTAACGTTTCGTTGCTGAAATGAAAAGTCGAATCCTAAAGCACACTATAATTAAATATCGAATAAATAAATTCAACAAACCAGTTCTTGTAAAGGGAAGAAAGTAGGTTACAAAATTGCTTAAAAATTGGAATTTTATTTTTAACTTTCTCATTTGGTAATTTGATATCCAAAAGGCTAAATTACCTTATCTGAGGCTTATTCAGCGCAGGACTTCATAATCTTTCCAACAGCTAAAAAATATTTGTATCTATATCTTGTTTGAGTACGATCGGAGAATTTTGGCTTCTCAAGTAAAGTTAGTTCATAATTAATTCCCCTTCTTTTTCGAAATTTCTACGCAAAAATAAAGCATTCGGATATTATTCCAAAAGACGCAGAATAAGGAAAAAAGCATGAAGAAATACTTTTGATTATACTTGCAGCAGATTTAATGATTCCATGATGATTCAATTTAAAAGAAAGAGATGTTTCGGGTCCCAATTCTGTAAAAAACTACGAATTCTACCGACGTTATGGACATTGCAGTTTACTTCTTCAGGGCTGTCCTGAAACTGAGGTATCAAATTATGTTGTTCTTAAGTATACTCTTTACGCTGCCTGTGTCATTAACGTAACGAAACCAAAATTCCGGTTTAAGCTTGGCTTGGTTGAAGATTTTAGTTTTTAGATGTTTCATAAAAATAAAGAAATACCTCTTTTTATTAAAATGAATCATCGTGGAAGCATTAATTCTATTATTAAAGAACTCGACGTGGAGATTTTTCATACTACAACCAACACATTTAGTAAGTACAGGTTTTCTCAAGGTAAGCTACTAACATCATTAGATTTTTTGAAACGGTGCAGGGACAATAAATCGTCTCAAAATTCTTACAACTAAAAAAATAATTTAGGAACATCTAAATGCAAATCAATTGTATATATTACAAGTATGCTTTTCATTAAAGAAAGTATACAAAATACCAAATTTCTCATGCACACGATCACCAATAAACTATTAAAACTTCACCTTCTCCTATTAAATACCCTCAGATTTGACATATGGTCTACATTGAACCGGATATCTTTTGACGAATCCTAACGGATTAAATATCTTTCCACTCAAAAAAAATAAATAAAATTTGACAAATCACTTTCAGTAAGGCGAACAAGACTAAGTGATGCAGCAAAAAAATCTGTGATCATCCTCTCAACAATTAAATGATTTCAGTCTTATCTAATGGACATAATTTTTCAGTAGCTCCTGTAAAATTCCCAAAAGAAGAAATCATCAGCAATTCAGAATCCACAATATATACCCTTCCACATTATAATATTACCCGAAGACGAAGGCAACACAGCAATGATAATGAATGAAGAAGACTATAACAACAAAATCATGGACCTTCTGACTGACGATACATACAGAATACTTAAAAAGGATCCTACAAAAACAATAATTATTCAAACAAAAACTGTTCCCAAAGATTCTCAGGTTGACAGACAAACATTATTCCACTCAGACCGATCGTCAGCGTAATAAACTCGCCAACTTACAACCTAGCACGCTTCCTCGTTACAAAACTAAATCCTTCTACACAAAACTCTATCACTCACGTTCAAAGCTCATTTGACATTATCAGAAAGATACAACAGATTTACATTCAACCACAAAATATCATAGTGAGTTTCGACATAGTATCTCTCTTTACGAAAGTAATCATCTTTGATAAAATTGATATTATTAAATCTTTTACAAACTTCCCTTCCGAGCTCATACCTTTGATAGAACGTTGTTTCACTAATACTCACTTTTCTTTCCATAACTAATTCTACGAACCAACCTCAGGGGCAGCAATGGGTTTCTCAATCTAACCTGTAATAGACAATATCTTTATGGAACATCTAGAAACTAAAAGTTTCAATCAAGCCAAGCTTAATCCGTTTTAGTTTCGTTACGTTGATGACACTTTTGTCATCAGGCGACATGGATGAGATGAACTAAATAAGTGTCGTGATTTCATCAATCGAGTACATTCTATTATCCAATTTACCATGGAAATTGAATGAAACGGAAAACTGCCTTTCTTGGACGTATTAGTTTATAGAAGATCTGATAAGACATTTGGACAATCGGTCATCAACATCCTTGTATACAGAGCTGTCTCTATAATAAATAAAGATAATTTACAAAAAGAATTACAAAACGTTAAAAAAATCCTAATACAGAACGATTACAAAAACAAACAAATTGATAAAGCGATAAGAAAATACACTCAAAAAAACAAGTTAATACAACCTACGAAAGAAAGGGAGAGAAAAACGACCACCAGCCTACCCTACATCCAAGGTGTCACAGAGCAAATAGGAAGAATTCTCAACAAACACAACATCCAAACCATATTTAAACCACATGCGAAAAAGGACAACTATTGAATATAACCCTAAATATAAAAGGGCACCCCTCAGTGATCCAGAAGTATATAAAATCCCTTGTTCTTGTGACAAAGTCTATATTGGAGAAACCGGGAGAGCGCCGAACCAACGTATGAAGGAACATGAGAGTAAAGTCGGGCTAAAACATTTCAAGCAATCAGCACTAGCTGAACATCATATCGAAATAGGACATGGCATCTTATTTGACAAAACAACAGTCATTACAAAAACAAAATATTTTTCCGAAAAAGCATGGAGAAGCAAATGAAATCTGAAAACATTCTGAAAACATCCTGATAACATCAATAGGGACAATGGACATAAGAACAATCCGATTTGGCTTTCCGTCCTGCCGAATTTAAAAAAAAGACTTGATTGGCCAATCAGGTTTGATCAGTCCCCACTGTGGAACGCTTTGGCCAATCACATGCATCATAGAGAGTATACATAAGAACAACATAATGTAATACCTCAGTTTCATGTTAGCCCTAAAGCAGTGAACTACAATGTTCACGAAACGTCGGAAAAATTCGTAGTTTCTGGGGAAAAAAATTTACTTTGATAATTTTTCTAACGTATTAAATTTAACACTGGATAATGGTTTGTTTAATGGGTGCTTTTGTCAATTGGAATTTGAAGAAGGTTCTCAGAACACCCGTAGTGGTCAAAAATTAAGTTACATTAATGATCTATAGAATGTTAACTACAATAATAGTTCACTATTAAATAAAGTTTAAACTGTTTAGATATATAAGTTTAAAGGATGTAATAAACAGCACTTAATATAATCTACTTGATTATGAAAATATTATAGAAAAATTAAACGTAAATGTCACTTTTAAATATACTCAGCAAAAAGTTAAGTGTCTTTTTATTAATTATCATGAAACCTGTTGTATAACGTCTTATTCGTTGCCAATCTCCTAGGGAAATATGTGCAGACGACCGAAGATTTTTGAATTCTCATCAGAGAAAGTATTAGATTTGTGTAAAATTTCAATCCCCCAATTTTTGTTAAATGGCTACGTTTTGAGACCCCCTGAATCCGAAAAACAGGTTTCCACGGATGTGTTTGTCTGTCCATGGTGTGCCTGAACGAACTTTAAATGAACTTTAAATAATTATACACCTCAAAATAATTTTCATTAAAAAAAGCTATCAGAATCTAATTTCTATGTATTAAATAACGTCTGTGAATTTTTTCAAGTTGAAACGATGTATACAATCAACGTGACAACATTTCAAAAGTCAGCTGGGGTCAATTTGACCCCATGTGAGTAATGTGTTATTTTGCAGAGGTATAAGTGATGAAGGTTAAACAAATAATAAATATAATTTTTGTAATTTAAGCAAAAGTTATTTCTCAAATAATTCCTTTTTTCAAATTACTTTTAAAAAATCGCATTAAAACATTTAAGAATAAAAAGACGGCCCTAAGAATTATTTTAATTTTTCTTGGAAATTTTTTCTGAAGCAATCTAAAATGAAACCCAAAAATATCATAAGACCTCTCTTGTCAACCCTATTTGAAGTTCGTTCAGGCTGTTAGCCAGCCATTTTGGGTGAAAATTCAAAAAGTGGGCATATTTCGAATATTTGTGACACCACTTTTTTTTTAAATTCAAAAATTCTTAGTTCGTTTATTCGTATTATTCAGAAAGTCGAAGAATGTGTGCTTATGACTTTTTTCATAAAACCAAAAATTACCAGAGTTATACCATTTACAAAATTTAAAAAATATTAAAAGATTGTTCACCCAGTAATATTATTGGAGAATTGCCATTACATCATTCTAATTAGATGTTCGTTTTCTTTTGACAGTGATCATCTGGAAGTAAAAATATGTTTCAATATTTACTATCAGTATTATAAACTATTTTTTAAGCATGCTCGAATGCCGATAATCTTATTTTATTTCATCAAAGGTGCCTCGATTCTAGTGAAATAATTTGAGTTTTAACAAAGAGTCGGTACAAATCCGACTGGCAGTGAAATTGTTAAATCTCTGCTGATAAACCAATAAAGGAGATTTAGTTAACCTCCCGACGGCTCTTTTTAGAAGCTAACAAAAGCCTTCACTAAAAAGAATGTAGAAATGCCACCACTTGTCTTAGGTAATCAGATTTGCGTAAAAAACGAAGAGAAAGCTTTAGCGCTAGTAAATTGTTTTTCTTCTGTTAACACGTCAAATGAAAATCTTGGCTAGCAAAGCCACAATAAAACAGTTTATAGAACCATGAACATATTAAGAAAAAACACGTTGGTAATATCGGATAAAATTGATTATGTATCTATTGATTATGTATGTATAATAGTTACCATAGTTTAAATTGTCAAACGAGATTTTTATTTCTAATGTGTAATTTATATTAAATATAAGACAAATTTTCAAAAAACTTAAATCAAAAGAAAAGAAGTCCAATTTTTAAATACAACAGATGAAGATTTTGAATACACTAAGAAAGCAGAAACCAGCACGATAAAATCAATTTATGTATTAGAATTGTGATAATTAAGTAAGAAGAATATTTTTGTTGGAAATATTGTGATGAATTTTAAAAATTATTCAAGAATAGAATTTTAAGATTCATTCAAATGTTTTAGATGTCTCATTTTATAATATCATTCCAAAGATATAAGTGAGAATTATTATCATTTTTATCCAGTGTTTTTATTAAACTTTTACTCGGGTAAACCCGAATATACATCATAGCCACAGACTAAGTCAAGTGACTGATGAGATTAGAATGTTATAAGTTGATTCAAATAATATAATACGATGGTTGAAACCTCCTGCGATGATGTTGTAGGTATACAATTACGAGCGGCCAAGTGCGTTGGAGGTGACAACAGTCACCTCTGGATGCTTTCATAGAGCTGCTATCTGCCACTTCACGGGTTTTTAGTCGCTTGCTTCCCGATGATCAATTAAATTTCTTACAATGCGACAGGTGTTAAATAAAACCGTCTTCTAAGCTGCTACCAAAACCCTTCTAATCCTAAATGTTCAAGATGTTCAGTGCATCTTGTGTGCACATTGCCTGTAGCCGAAATCACAATGGGATTTCTACTGTCGGAACCTAATCTTACAATTTTATCAAGTTTCGAATTTATGCGAAATTTAGTTCTGATTTTATAAGTCTTTAAGAGACATTTTATATTTTCTGAAATTTTGCAATAGTATAGAATAGTAATATTGCTTTTTACATCAAATTCTTTTTTTATAATGTTATTAGAATTGATGGTTACTCTTTTTTAAATATTTTTTGTTATATGTTACCAATGTGTTTATTAATAACATTTTATGCAAAGTTATTCAGAAAAAGGTAATGTTTGACTAGTTTTAAGTTTTCGTTATGAAATGAAATTAGAAATCGGGGAACCAATGGGAGCTCCAAGAGTTTGTATGTAAAAAGCTTCGTCAAATTGAAAATAGGTGTTGTCCATTAGAAGTTTAATTCCTTCTTTTAATTTAGCTAAAGTCACAGAAGTGACTCTTTAAATGTAAGACCATCCTTTTCCTTCCTATTAAGAATCAAATCTATAGGGAACATTACTGAAAAGAGAAGTTACGTTAAGAGACATCATAATATGATCAGGTGGAATAGTAAATGTTTGAAGTCTTTGTTTTAATTCTATAGCATTTTTTATGAAAAGTTTAAGTTTAGAAAGATCAGTATTTAAAACATTGTTTAAAACTGCTGACATAGTATACGTAGAAGGATTGTAAAATTTTTAAAATTGGAAATGGGAGCGTTTCGATTTAGCTAACTTTCCAAAGCTGTGGAATAAAGAAAAGTGATAGCTATACATAAATCAAATAAGACTTCTATACTTTTGTCTATCTGTATGCCGATAAGTCTTTTATCCCAAGTAATCAAACTAGTGGAAAAATTAATTAAAATAAAAATCGACAAATGCTTAGGAGATAATAATTTAATAAAAATAAACAGTTTGGCTTCAGAGTACGTTATAACACAGTAGATTATTTAGTGAGGATGAGAAGCCACATAACTGATAATTGTGGGTCCGGATGCAATAAGGGCACATAAAATTTTTTCGTGCGAAAACGAAGTCCCCTGGAGGCTTTAGAAAAAATTTTCGAATTTTAATTT